>NC_092742.1:7666844-7689344 GCF_047496795.1 Chiloscyllium punctatum
GCCCCAGCCTGTTCAGCCTCTCCCTACAGCTCAGATCCCCCAACCCTGGCAACATCCTTGTAAATCTTTTCTGAACCCATTCAAGTTTCACAACATCTTTCCAATAGGAAGGAGACCAGAATTACACACAATATTCCAACAGTGGCCTAACCAATGACCTGTACAGCCGCAACATGACCTCCCAACGTTACAAAGTTAAAAATCACACAACACCAGGTTATAGTCCAACAGGTTTAATTGGAAGCACACTAGCTTTCGGAGCGACGCTCCTTCATCAGGTGATTGTGGAGGGCTCGATCGTAACACAGAATTTATAGCAAAAATTTGCAGTGTGATGTAACTGAAATTATACATTGAAAAATTGCTTGTCTGTTAAGCCTTTCATCCGTTAGAATACAGTGATAGTTTCACTTCTTTCATGTGTAAATCACAAAACCTTTTTTTTAAAAAGTTGCATTCTCGGGTTAGCTGTTAACAATGGTGATAGCTAGACAATATGTTGAAGGTGTTAGCCCCCTGTGTTCTCTGTCTATGACCTGATGTTTAGATTGATTCTAATCTAAAAAGTGAGATAACAGAGTTTTACATAAATTCATGCAGTTTTTGAGCTCAGAGTTCTACATGAATGCGTGCAGTTTTTTGAGCAAAGTGCAATGTAACTCTACAAGTACAATTCACCCCACAAAATATATGTGTGCATGTGGGTCTTTGTCTGTGTGAGATACATTGTACTTTGCTCAAAAACTGTATGCATTCATGTAGAACTCTGAGCTCAAAAACTGCATGAATTTATGTAAAACTCTGTTATCTCACTTTTTAGATTAGAATCAATCTAAACATCAGGTCATAGACAGAGAACACAGGGGGCCAACACCTTCAACATATTGTCTAGCTATCACCATTGTTAACAGCTAACTCTGTGTGTGTGTCTGTCTGGGGTGGGGGTTGTGAGTGTGAGAAAGTGTATGTGTGTGTGTAGTGAGTGCAGAGTGTCTTAAGTCTGTGAGGGGGTGCATGTGTGAGTGTGGGAGTGTGTGTGTGGGTGTCTGTGTGCGTGTCTGTGTGTATGTGTGTCCATGTGTATGTGTGTATAGGAGTGCCTGTGTGTGTGAGTGAGAGTGTGTGTGTGTAGGAGTGTCTGTGTGTGTGTATAGTGCAATGGTGGTCCCCTGTAGTGTGACATGAACCCAAGGTCCCGGTTGAGGCCCTCCCTATGGGTACCGAACTTAGCTATCAGCCTCTGCTCGGCCACTTTTCACTGCTGCCTGTCCCGAAGTCCACCTTGGAGGATGGTCACCCGAAGGTCCGAGGCTGAATGTCCTGGACCACTGAAGTGTTCCCCAACTGGGAGGGAACCCTCCTGTCTGTTGATTGTTGTGTGGTGCCCATTCATCCGTTGTCGTAGCCTTTGCTCGGTTTCCCCAATGTACCATGCCGCCGGGCATCCTTGCCTGCAACATATAAGATAGACAACGTTGGCTGAGTCACATGAGTCCCTGCCATGTACAAGGTGGGAGGTGTCCCCACGTGTAATAGTGGTATCTAAGTCCACACTCTTACACGTCTTGCAGCGTCCACCGTGACAGGGTGGTATGGAGTTGTCCTGAGAGCCGGGCAGTTTGCTACGAACAATGAACTGTTTGAGGTTTGGCGGTTGTTTAAAGGCAAGTAGTGGAGGTGTGGGGAAGGTCTTGGTGAGGTGCTCATCCTCAATGATAATGTGTTGGAGGTCACGGAGAACATGGCGTAATATTTCAGCTCCTGGGAAATACTGAACAACGATTTCCCAGAAACTGAAAAATTACGCCATGTTCTTCGTGACCTGCAACACATTATCATTGAGGATGAGCACCTCACCAAGACCTTCCCCACACCTCCACTACTTGCTTTTAAACAACCACCAAACCTCAAACAGTTCGTTGTTCGTAGCAAACTGCCCGGCTCTCAGGACAACTCCATACCACCCTGTCACGGTGGACGCTGCAAGACGTGTCAGAGTGTGGACTTAGATACCACTATTACACGTGGGGACACCTCCCACCCTGTACATGGCAGGTACCCATGTGACTCAGCCAACGTTGTCTATCTTATACGCTGCAGGCAAGGATGCCCGGAGGCATGGTACGTTGGGGAAACCGAGCAAAGGCTACAACAACGGATGAATGGGCACCACACAACAACCAACAGACAGGAGGGTTCCCTCCCAGTTGGGGAACACTTCAGTGGTCCAGGACATTCAGCCTCGGACCTTCGGGTGACCATCCTCCAAGGTGGACTTCGGGACAGGCAGCAGTGAAAAGTGGCCGAGCAGAGGCTGATAGCTAAGTTCGGTACCCATAGGGAGGGCCTCAACCGGGACCTTGGGTTCATGTCACATTACAGGTGATCACCATTGCACTATACACACACACAGACACTCCTACACACACACACTCTCACACACACACACACAGGCACTCCTATACACACATACACATGGACACACATACACACAGACACGCACACAGACACTCACACACACCCTTACAGACAGACACACTCCCACACTCACACATGCACCCCCTCACAGACTTAAGACACTCTGCACTCACTACACACACACATACACTTTCTCACACTCACAACCCCCACCCCAGACAGACAGACACACACAGACAGACAAAGACCCACATGCACACATATATTTTGTGTGGTGAATTTGTACTTGCAGAGTTACATTGTACTTTGCTCAAAAACTGTATGCATTCATGTAGAACTCTGAGCTCAAAAACTGCATGAATTTATATAAAACTCCGTTATCTCACTTTTTAGATTAGAATCAATCTAAACATCAGGTCATAGACAGAGAACACAGGGGGCTAACACCTTCAACATATTGTCTAGCTATCACCATTGTTAACAGCTAACCTGAGAATGCAACTTTAAAAAAAGGGTTTTGTGATTTACACATGAAAGAAGTGAAATCATCACGGTATTCTAACAGATGAAAGGCTTAACAGACAATCAATTTTTCGATGTATAATTTCAGTTACATCACACTGCAAATTTTTGCTATAAATTCTGTTTTAGGATTAAGCCCTCCACTATCACCTGATGAAGGAGCGTCGCTCCGAAAGCTACTGTGCTTCCGATTAAACCCGTTGGACTATAACCTGGTGTTGTGTGATTTTTAACTTTATCCACCCCAGTCCAACACCGGCATCTCCGAATCATCCCAACGTTACCACTCTGCTGTTTGAGGGAGGTTGCAGTGTGTAAATTGGCAGCACAGAATCCTGTAGCAAACCAGAGACGACAGCGAAAATATTCCATACTGTGGCATGACACTGTGAATGGCACCAAATAAATACCAATTTTACACCCAATACATGTCTGCAACTGTGAAATATTCACCAATCTCCTTGGAGACGGAAACCTTTAACCTTTGAACTATACCTCTCTGATGTTGCCCCTCAGGGATCTGAGCCTTACTGGAGTTTCTTTCTTGGTACATCTCATGGACACCCTCAGAGTGACCCCCTTTGTCAATCATAGAATCCCGACAGTGTGGAAACAGGCCCTTCGGCCCAACAAGTCCACTGATATACACTGTCAAAGTGGGCACGGGGGAGTTGCTGGTGGTTTATCCACTTGAAGCCCTGCCCCTTCTGAGGTCAGTCCTCCCTGGATTGGTGAAGAGGGATTGGGGTAGGAATTCTGGAGTCAGGATTGCACATTCACTGCACATCACACTGGGAAGATGCTGGGTTAGTGGGAATGGCACTGACTCTAGGCAAATAGAACACAGCACATTACAGCGCAGTACAGGCCCTTCGGCCCTTGATGTTGTGCCAACCTGTCATACCAATCTGAAGCCCATCTAACCTACACTATTCCATGGACGTCCATATACTTGTCCCACCCACCCCCACACACAGACTCACCCGCACTCACTGATATAGTCACATCCCCACACACGACTTAAATGTACTTAAAGTTGGCGAATCTACTACTGTTGCAGGCAAAGCATTCCATACCCTTACTACTCTCTGAGTAAAGAAACTACCTCTGACATCTGCCCTATATCTATCACCCCTCAATTTAAAGCTATGCCCCCTCGTGCTCGCTGTCACCATACTTGGGACAAGGCTTTCCCTGTCCACCCTATCTAACCCTCTGACTATCTTATATGTCTCTATGAAGTCACCTCTCAACCTTCTTCTCTCCAACGAAAACAGCCTCAAGTCCCTCGTAAGACCTTCCCTCCATACCAGGCAACATCCAAGTAAATCTCCTCTGCACCCTTTCCAAAGCTTCCACATCCTTCTTATAATGTGGTGACCAGAACTGTACACAATACTCCAAGTGTGGCCGCACCAGAGTTTTGTACAGCTGCAGCATAATCTCCTGGTTCCAGAACTCTTTCCCTCTATTGATAAAAGCTAAAACACTGTATGCCTTCTTAACAACCCTGTCAACCTGGTGGCAACTTTCAGGGATCTGTGTACGTGGACACCGAGATCTCTCTGCTCATCTACACTACCAAGAATCTTACCATTAGCCCAGTACTTTGCATTCCGGTTTCTCCGACCAAAGTGAATCACCTCACACTTGTCCACATTAAACTCCATTTTCCACCTCTCAGCCCAGCTCTGCAGCTTATCTATGTCTCTCTGTAACCTACAACATCCTTCGTCACTATCCACAACTCCACCGACCTTAGTGTCATCGGCAAATTTACTAACCCACCCTTCTACACCCTCATCCAGGTTGTTTATAAAATGGGTAACTAGTGATGGCCATTAAATGTTTGCTCACCTGCGATACATCCCATGAACAAATTAAAAAATTACAGACCATGCAGAGACACTGGGTTTGAGCCTTACCACCAAACCCGACAGGAGGTCAGTTATCATTGTCTAAAAGATCAGCTAGTTCAACAGTATACCATGTCTGTGTGTCTGTGTGCGTGTCTCTCTGTGTGTCACTCTGTTTGTGTCTGTGTGTGTCTCACTCTGTGTGTGTCTATGTCTCACTCTGAGTGTGCATGTCTGTATCTCACTCTGAGTGTGTGTCTGTGTATCGCACTCTGAGTGTCCGTGTCGGTGTGTGTATAAGTGTGTCCATCTGTGTTTGTATGTGAGAGTGAGAGTGAATGTGTGTGTGTCTGTGTGTGTGTGTGTGTGTCTTGAGATGATCCTAGTCTGGGGGATTGGGTATTTGCTCACTGAGTCCTGCAGTTTGAATCTGGGCAGGTTCACGGCTCTCTTCCTGCAAAACTCTCCCAGTTCTGTGCCTATAATAAATCACCATTTCATTTCAGATAACCTGTTCTGACAGGGTGGAAATTAATTAGGATTGTAAAGAATGGTTCTGTTGCATTCTTTGGAAGTTTAAAAAAATTGGGCAAATGTTTTCTTTTTAACTCCCCTGGTGCAGAGAGGAAGCAGATGTTCTGCACTTTGTTCACTGGGGAGGGAGGGATAGGATAGGGAACAGGAGGGAGGGCAAAGCGAGGGAGGGGGCTGAGAGCGGGAGGGAGGGCAGGTGAAGGGAGGATGGAGAGAGCGGACTTTCTTTGTTTCCTCCAAAAGCTGGGAAGTTCTGCAGCCAGGCTTTGGACAGCACGCGTTACGTGTCAAAGCAACTGCAGAGAGTCTCACACCCAACTCAGCTTTGTCAGCCCAAGCACAACTCTATCCCCAAATCTCTCTCTCTGTCCCTTAAATCCGTCTCTTTGACCAAGATTATCGCCATTTGCCCGAAGATTTCCTTCAATCTAGTTTGAATTTGTGATGTTGCTGTGAACTGTGGGCTATTTTATTGTGTTGAGGTTGTATTGTAACTACAGGATGTCATTAATGTGGAAAGCTGGAGGTGCGCTCAGGCTGAAGTCCCCCTGTCCCACACGTAGGCCCAGAGCTCATGGGTGCATTTGGCTTTGAACCCTGGCATCTTTGTCCAGGTGGAAATGTTGGTTATCAGCCATGCATCTGATACCCACCTCCTCCCCCTGCTCTGCCACCTACACCTGTCCCACACAGTCTTTGTCTGTAACGTTGTCCCTTCAGCAGACAGGCTCAGGACTGGACTGGTTCCCTGTGAAGTACCAGGGCCCCCTCCTTCCCTGGGCTCCTCGTGAGGGGACTGCGGTAGCGTTAGCGGAAATCTGGAATTGCTTGGAGCAGGTGAAGTGACTGTGGCGTCTCTGGATTGAAATAATCCAGTTGGCTCAGAGATGCCCTTCACTGAGGGTGACCCTCAGCTTGACTTTCCTGTCACTGCAGCACAGTGTCTCCCTGTCAGAGCAGGTTGGGGAATTAATGGGGCTTGAATTCTATTTCCCGTGTCCAAAACTTTATCAATCCCTCAGACACAGCTGGTTCTACCAGAGCATTTATCTCTGGTTCCTTCTTCGTTTTAAATCACCCAGGCAGCACTGTCTCCCTCACTGTGGAAACTCAGACTGAGCACATCCTGTCCAAGTAACAACATTGTCCCTTTTAAAGATGGTTCAACTCACTGAATGGACCATGGGGGGGCAGTGTAATCACTGAGTGGACCATGGGGGGGCAGTGCACTCACTGAGTGGACCATGGGGGGGGCAGTGCACTCACTGATTGGACCATGAGGGGGCAGTGCACTCACTGAGTGGACCATGAGGGGGCAGTGCACTCACTGATTGGACCATGAGGGGGCAGTGTGATCCCAGTTGGTTTGATGTGAATTAATGTGTCAGGGCCTAGTGTTTGGTAAATACTGATCATTACATAACTATTGTTGTAAGAAATCACTGTGACAAAGCAGAAGTACATTTTGCCCTTTTTCCTGAGTGGCTTTGAGATCCGAAATGACTTTGCAGTTTGTTCTTCCAGTAAGTATTCACCATGGCCAGAGGGATTTGCAACGGGGAATAAAAGGAAGATATCCCAATATCATTGCTGAAAACGGTGTCCTTTGATCACCCTGGAGGGAGTCCCACATCAGCTACAAACTCAATGGAACAAAGCAGCAGGCTGAAGGGCCTGAATGACCTCCCCATTCTCCTGTAGCTCTGGCTTTTCCATTGGTCTGAGTAGCTAGTACCTGCATAGCTCAGTCAGCAAATCGTCCAGACGCTGTTGTTAAACCAAGTACCAGAGTACGGAGGTGATGGTGAGTTTGTACAAGACCTCAGCTGAAGGACTGTTTATAATCGTGGGGGCCACGTTATTGGAGAGATGTGAATGTATTGGAGAGAGTGCAGAGGCGATTTACAAGAATGGCCGCAGGAATGAGAAACGTAAGCGATGAGGACGGATGGGAGGATTTGGGACTACTCCCCTTGGGGCGAAAGCAGCTGAGGAAGATTTGATAGAGGATTTCAAAACCACACACGGGTTGGACAGGGTCGCTTAGGAGAAGCAGTTAGCTCAGTTGGCTGGATGGCCAACTTTGTGATGTAGAGTGATGTTTGTGATGGACAGTACTGGGTTCAATTCCCACACCAGCTGGGGTTACCATTAAGGTCCTACCCCTCTCCCCTCACCCGAGGTGTGGTGACCCTCAGCCTAAACCACCACCGATTATGTCTCTGTAATGCGAGAGGAGTCCAATGGTAGTGTTACACGTCCTCACACACTGGAACAATAACAGAGTTATTGACGCATCACCGTGATTGGCCATTATCAATGAGCCTTAAAGAGACCCAGGCCTGGGGGGGGGGGGGGGGAACGTGAGAGTTTCAAACCCATGGATCCAGTCACCTGCTCCTGCCAAGCGAGCTGCACTCCACACATGACTTGTCTCAAATGTTTCACAGAACTGCATCCCAGGGGGTTATATTCTGACAGGATTGCATTTGAAGGGATAGGTGTCAACTGGTTTGACCATATCCCTGCTGAGTTTGGTCGGGAAACTGACTGCTCACTCACTGAAATGCTTTCCGCTGACCAGCTGACAGTGTCGGTGGTGGGCTGGGTTTGAGCACCAGGTCCTGAGGTTAATGTGATACCGGACACAGGTCAGGACCAGGGCCTGCCACCACCTCCAGTCTGAAAGCCCCGGCTGGAGGGCACTTGTGATGACTGAAGTGTTGCTGGGTCACTGACAGTGAGGGGCTGATAAACAGGGAGCTCCAGGTGTTACTGAGTTCACCTCTGTCTGATAACATCTGCAGATATTACTGGGCTAACGTTATTGAAGGGAGTTTATTCTGGCACATTGACCAGCTGGAGATATGGGCACCAACTGTATGCAAACACAGACTCAACACCATGTAGCAGCAACAGGAATTTCCAAAATACCAGCAGGTGTTTCCAACATCAGGAATTCGAGGAGGTGTTTTGAATAAACTAATTTGTAACTTCTTCCCTGTAATAGCTCTCTCAGTGTTTGTGAGTGAGCGAGTGTGTGTGAGTGAGTGAGTGTGTTTGTGTGAGAGAGAGTGAGTGTGAGAGAGAGTGAGTGTGGGTGTGTGAGAGCGTGTGTGTATGGGAGACTGTGTGTGTGTGAGAGAGTGACTGGGCGTATGAGTGAGTGAGTGTGTGTGTATGAGAGAGAGAGACTTAGTGTGTGTGAGCGAGAGTGAGTGTGTGTGAGAGAGAGTGAGTGTGTGTGTGTGAGTGACTCTGTGTGTGAGAGTGTGTGTGTGATTGTGTGTGAATGAGTGTGTGTGAGTGTGTGAGTGAGTGTGTGATTGTGTGTGAATGAGTGTGTGTGATTGAGTGTGTGTGAGTGAGTGTGTGTGTGTGTGATTGAGTGTCTGTGTGAGAGTGAGTGTGTGTGTGTGTGTATGTGATTGATTGTGTGTGACTATCTCTCCACCCTGGAGGCTTCCTGCCTCTATTCCTGATGAAGGGCTTTTGCCTGAAACGTCGATTTTCCTGCCCCTGGGATGCTGCCTGACCTGCTGTGCTTTTCCAGCAACACTCTAATCTAAACTCTGGTTTCCAGCATCTGCAGTCCTCACTTGTGCCTGCCTGACTGAGTGAGTGTGTGTGTGTGAGAGTGAGTGTGTGTGTGAGTGATGGTGTGAGTGAGTGTGTGTGAGTGAGTGTGTGTGAGTGATTGTGTGTGTGTGTGAGTGATTGTGAGTGAGTGTGTGTGAGTGAGTGTATGTGAGTGAGTGTGTGTGAGTGAGTGTGTGTGAGTGATATTGTGTGTGTGTGTGTGAGTGATGGTGTGAGTGAGTGTGTGTGAGTGAGTGTGTGTGTGAGTAATGGTGTGAGTGAGTGTGTGTGAGTGATTGTGTGTGTGTGTGATTGTGAGTGAGTGTGTGTGTCAGCATGTGTGTGAGTGATGGTGTGAGTAATTGTGTGTTTTGAGGACTTGTTATTAATGGTGGTATTTATTTTGCCGCTTGTATGGTAGTAAATCAGCCAGCTGTCTGCACTTCCTTTGACAATAATTTACAGAGTTTCTCATTTTTTCCAATACCAGGTATTCCATTCTTGTTTCACACCTAACCCTGTGTCCCATCACCTCACTGCCTGCAGATTTACACAGGCTCCTGGTCAATGCAAGCTTCCAAGTTACACTCCTCGTGTTTAAATCCCTCCAAAACCTCACCCAGTCAAGACTGCTTACACCTCCAGGATTCCTGCCACATCCAGTCGGGAATGGTGGTGGACAATTACACAACTCACTGGAGGGGGAGGAGGCTCCACAACTATCCCCCTCCTCAATGATGGAGGAGCCCAATACACCAGGGCAAACGATAAGGCTGAAACTTTCACAGCAATTCTCTGTGAAAAGTGCTAAGTGGATAATTCTTCTACGCACCATGGTGTGGAGGTGTCAGACTGGAACGGGCAAAGTCAGAAGTCACACAGCACCAGGTGACGAAGAAGCAGTGCTCCGAAAACTTATGATTTTAAATAAACCTGTTAGACTATAACCTGGTGACTCCTGAATAAGTCTCAGTGTCACAGATGGATCTTTAGCCAATTTGATTCACTCCTTGTGATCCAAGGAAAGAGTGGAGGGCTCTGGGTAGTGCAAAGACAGTGGGCCCTGACCACAGCCCAGCTAATACCCCAGAATGAGCCACGGCCCAAAGTCTGGCTGTTCCGTCTTCAGTGGCTTTAGTTCCTTGAATTTCATCACAGGGTCCTCTGAGGATTGCAGCGTCCAGAGGCATTCACAACTCCTCAGATGCTGAAGCAGTCCGTGTTCAAATATCCAGGCTTAGGCTGAAGAATGGAAAATAATATCCATGCCACACAAATGCCAGGCAATGACCATCTCCAAGAAGAGACAATTTAATCACTGCCACTTCATATTCAATGGTATGACCATCACTGAATCCCCTATCAACATCCTGAGGGTTACCATTGACCAGAAACTCAACTGGACTCACCACATAAACACCGTGCCTACAAGAGCAGGTCAGAGGTTAGGAATACTGCGATGAATAACTCACCTCCTGACTCCCCAAAGCCTGTCCACCATCTACAAGGCACAAGTCAGGAGTGTGATGGAATCCTCCCCACTTGCCCTGGATGGGGGCAGCTCCAACAACACTCAAGAAGCTTGACACCATCCAGGACAAAGCAGCCACTTGATTGGCCCCACACCCACAAACACCCACTCCCTCCCCCACCGACACTCAGTAACAGCAGTGTGTACCATCTACAAGATGCACTGCACAAATTCACCAAAGATCCTCAGGCAGCACCTTCCAAATCCACGGTCACTTCCATCTAGAAGGAGAAGGGGCAGCAGATACATGGGAACACCACCCCCTGCAAGTTCCCCTCCGAGCCACTCACCACCCTCACTGTCACTGGGTCAAATATTAATTAATTCCAATCTCTGTGCTGTTTCCTTTTGTTTTTGGTCTTGAAGTATTTATCTTGTTCTTTTTTGGAAGTTACTAATGAATCTGTGTCCTCTGCCATTTTGTTGTGTAAATGTGTTTCTCATGTCATCTCTGATTCTTTCAGTATTTCAGTTCAACCTGTGTCCTTCACTTATGAAGATATGGGTGAACTATACCTCTTAAGAGAGTTAAAAGCTAGCAGTGACAGCACCATGTGTTCTCAATAAGACACAATGTGACATGTGCTCCAGCTATTGGTGTAGCTAGTTGCCTGGAAATGACAAAACAGATTTGAATTAGGCCAATCAGTTTAAATTATACCCTGAAAAATACCGAATTCCAATCTAGTTTGAATTGAGTATATTGCCAATTTTAAAAGCCAATGACGCAATCTGATGCTCTGGGGGTATAAGACCTGGGAAAATTTAACAGTTAAGAGGAGAACTGTCAAGCCACCAGCTTGTAAAAAGACTGCCCGAAAAATAGCTCTCTTAAAGGTACCTTTATCAATCAGTAACCTGTGAAGCAGAAATTCCTAAGAAGAAGAAAAGAAGACACAGGAAGATCCAAATAGAAGAACTGAAAGCTGCCTGGTTTTGAGATAAGAAGTTTTATTTTGTAAATCTCAATTGGGAGTTTTATCAGATGAGAATTATAAAAGGGAAGATCAAGGATAGGTTAGAGTAAGGACTCGTACATAGTTGTGAGTTAATCATTCTCTGTTATACTTTAAGAAACTAAAGTTGTTAATTTTTACTTTAAATAGTTCTTGGCCACTCAATTTTTTACAGATTACTGCACGGGATAAATCTTTTCTGTGTTGCTGGTTTTAAATTAAACAGGAGAGTTTGCTCCGTGTTGTAACACCCATTAACATTCCTGCCTGGGGAAACCATTCCTGTTCATTTAGTCAAACAGTGCCATGATATTGATACCCCTGGCTGTGGGGGCTGCTTCTCTCTATTTGCTGTGTCCCTGCATTCTATTTGGATCTGTCAGTGGCCAGGCTGGGATTTATTGTCTGGTGACTAATGGTCCCGATGACTGAAAGTACTTTTGCATCAACCCACACTGATTTGGGACTGGAGCCGTATGCTGAGTAAGAATGGTAGATTTCTTTTCGAAAAGGACATTACTGAACCTCATGACAACAGTTTTCTGTTCACTTTTACTAACATGAGGTTTAAAGCAGGGAATTCCAGGAATTTCTGCTTCATTCAGAATGAACAGGATTCAGACTGGACGACCACGTTCATTCTTGAAATGTTATTATTTGGGTCATGGGACATCGCTGGCTGGGCCCAGCATTTATTGCCCGTCCCTAGTTGCCCCTTGAGAAGGTGGGGGTGAGCGGCTTTCTTGAACCACTGCAGTCCATGTGCTGTGGGTTGACCCACAATGCTCTGAGGGAGGGAATTCCAGGATTCTGACCCAGTGACAGTGAAGTAACTGGGATAAAGGTAGAGTCACCATAATTCGACTCTCTCATTCGCCTGAGGTTCACCACACCTCACTTGAGAGGAGAGCTTGAGGAAGAGAGTCTTTCTTGGAATGGTAGCCTCAGCTGGTGTCAGAATTGTACTCATGTTGGTGGGCATCATTTGGGCACTGCAGACTAACTGACCAGTCCACTGAGCTACCCAACCCCCTCCATGTCTGTCACAACCTCAGCAAGTTCCAACGCAGCTTCTCTCCTCAATGCACTGACCAGTGAAGGTGTTCTCTCATCTCTCTCTCTCTCTCTGGACTTCAGCGTAGCTGGTACTGTCCTGAGCAGGGTCCAGGTTGATCTCAGTCTCCTGTCCACTCTGAAGCAGTGATACTGTCCAGGAAGAGATCCAGTGTGCGGATATTCGACATCTCTATCCTCACCATGGCACCGTTCTCTTGGCTGAGTTTGCTCTCTCACAGCGAATATTGTTGCTTCATAACAAGAGACAGTGCTGTGGTGGTAACGTTGCTGGGTTAGCAATCTCAAATCCTAGCCTAATGTGCTCTGGGACATGGGGCAGATGGTGAAATTTGAATTCAATAAAAATTCGGAATGCAAGTTATTGTAATGACAACCATGTGCTTGGAGACCACTCTGTCATCCAATGAGTTCATGGCAGATGTGACCATTCTAACTCCCCTTTCCTGCCTTTTCTCCAAAAGTGCCTACAGCAGATGAAGAGAGCACATGCCCATGGCATTGAAGAGTACGATTGTATTTCTCTGAACTGACTTGCTGGGGTTCCCAGAGATGATGATACCATTGGTGGACTCAGAGCCGATATTCTAAATGTTCCTCTGGAGAAAGACATTGGGAAAAGTGAGAATTCCCACTACTGGCCCTGGCTCGATAACGATGCCTGCCTGAGGTACACCCACTGGCCTCTTCATTGAAAGCTGCTTTCTTTCACAGAAGGTCCCAGAACAATGACAATCTGTTATTTGAGGAAAAATTCATAAATTTCGTTGTAGTGAGCAGCGAAACATGTAGGAAAACAGTTCAGTTTCCTGCCAACATAAATAGTCCCCACACAATAACAGTCGGTGCCCTGGGAGATTACAGGGTCTTATCAGTCAATTCCACGAGGTAGATTGACTCCAGTTTATTCAATGCGTCTACAAGCTGCCTGTTCCCTGAGAAATGACAAGGCTGCCCATGTATGTGTGACTTTTCCTGTTATTGAATCTGGTATTCTCTGGGAGCTGTGGCCCATTGGATGGAGACTGCCTCCCTTTCTGACTGCAGGAGTAAACCTAGCCTTGCGATCTATCCTGCGCTGCCAGACGGGCCCATTTCCCAGATGCGATGCTAAAGCACGACATCACGAGTGAAGTGAAGGGCGTTATTTTGAAGCGGTGTAGGATGGTTCTCCTCGATGTGCTGGCCAATCCATTTCTCTCGGTCAACATCACAAGGGCGCAGATTATACAGCCACAGATTCAGAGAGATCTACCCTTCAGCCCACTGTGTCCATGCTGGTCCGAAACAACCAGCCAACTATTCCAAAATAAAGCAAAGAATTGCGGATGTGGGAGATCTGAAACAAAACAGAATTGTTGGAGGAACTCAGCACCTGTCGAGAGAGGAACAGTTCTGAAGAAGGGTCACTGGACCCATTAACTTTGTTTCTTTCTCCACAGGTGCTGAGTTTCTCCAGCAATTTATGTATTTTGTTTGTTACCTAACTGTTCCAATCCCATTTCCCAGCACTTGGTTCAGCACAGAAAGAGGCCCTTCGGCCCATCCAGCCTGTGCCAGTCAATAACAACCCCCTAACTGTTCCAATCCCATTTCCCAGCACTTGGTCCAGAGCTTTGGAAACCTTGGCGTCACAAGTGCACATCTAAACACACTTCTTCAATGTTCTGAGAGTTCCTGCACCTCCCACCCTCACGGGCAGTGAGTTCCAGATCCCCCACCACCCTCTGGGTGACAGAGAATTTCCTCAAATTCCCCTCGTCCCTCACCTTCAATCGATGTCCCCAGTCACTGAGGACTCCATCAAAGGGGGATATTTCTTCCTGTTTATCTATACCCCTCAGTCACTACCTGCTTAGTGGTTGTTGATGTTTTTGTGCACAGACAGCAAGAAAACAATGATAAGTGAAGTCACAGGTAGATAGGATAGTGAAGAAGGCATTTGGTATGCTTTCCTTTATTGGTCAGAGTATTGAGTACAGGAGTTGGGAGGTCATGTTGTGGCTGTACAGGACATTGGTTAAGCCACTGTTGGAACATTGTGTGCAATTCTGGTCTCCTTCCTATCGGAAAGATGTTGTGAAACTTGAAAGGGTTCAGAAAAGATTTACAAGGATGTTGCCAGGGTTGGAGGACCTGAGCTATAGGGAGAGGTTGAACAGGCTGGGGCTGTTTTCCCTGGAGTGTCAGAGGCTGAGGGGTGACCTTATAGAGGTTTGCAAAATTATGAGGGGCACGGATAAGTTAAATAGACAAAGTCTTTTCCCTGGGGTCGGGGAGTCCAGAACTAGAGGGCATAGGTTTAGGTTGAGAGGGGAAAGATATAAAAGGGACCTAAGGAGCAACTTTTTCACACAGAGGGTGGTACGTGCATGGAACGAGCTGCCAGAGGAAGTGATGGAGGCTGGTACAATTGCAACATTTAAAAGGCATTTGGATGGGTATATGAATAGGAAGGGTTTGGAGGGATATGGGCCGGGTGCTGGCAGGTGGGACCAGATTGGGTTGGGATATCTGGTCGGCAAGGACAGGTTGGACCGAAGGGTCTGTTACCGTGATGTACATCTCTATGACTCTATGATTGCACTGACAAGACTAGATTGGCTTTGTGATGTCCTGAGGATGGGAATGGCCCTGACAACATTCCGGCAATAGTACTGAAGACGTGTACTCCAGAACTTGCCATTCCCCCAGCCAAGCTGTTCCAATACAGTTACACTGGCATCTACCTGAGAATGTGCAACAGGCCTGTTCCTGTACACAAAAAGCAGGGCAAATCCAACCCAGCCAATTACTGCCCCATTGTAACACCATTACAAACACGAACAGCAGCAGTCTGTTGGGACGCTCTAGGCTGCTCTACCAATGGAGAGGATCAGGACTCATCCAACATTCCTCATGTCTATGTTCCTGCCCTATCCTCCACTCTCCGACTGTTCAAGAGTCTATCAATCTCAACCTTAAATGTACACAAGGACTCTGCTCCCCCCAGCTTTCTGTAGTAAGGAGTTCCAAAGGCTCTCAACCCTCAGAGAGAGGAAATTGGTGCCCCTTTATTCTGAGAGTGTGCCCTCTGGTCCTAGACTCTCCCATGAGGGGGATCATCCCTCTCAGCATTGACCCTGTCAAAGCCCCTTAAGAATCCAATAAGCCTCAATGAGGTCAGCTCTCAATCTTCCCAACTCCAGTGAGTAAAGTCCCAATCTGTTTAACCTTTGCCGATAAGACAATCCCTCCATCCCAGTGATCATTCTCCGAAACCTTCTCTGAACTGCCCCCAATGAAATGATGTTTCCTTAAATAAGGAAACCTCCCAGTGCTGCAGATGTGGTCTCCCCAGCCCCTTGTCCAGCTGCAGTAAGATTTCTCTACTCTTATACTCCAACCATCTTGAAATAAAGGCCAACGTTCCATTGGCCTTCCTGATTCCCTGCTGTACCTGTGTGCTAGCTTTCTGTGTTTCATGTACAACTTCCCCCTTTGACCCACTGTGTTGCAGCTTTCTGCAGTTTTTCCTCATTTAAATAATATTGTTCTTTGGTTCTCCGTTCCAACATAAATGATTCCACGTTTTCCTCATTTTTGCCAACTTTGTGCCCACTTCCTTAAACTAATGATATCTCTCTCTGAACTGTTTGTATCCCTCTTGCAACTTGTTATTCCAGGTGTTTTAGTGCCATCAATCTACTCAACCTCACCACGTGGGACAGTTGGGATCCAAAGCCGGGGTCAGTGTTGTGAACGTCCTCCTGAACTATGTTATCAAGCAGCACTTAGTTGGTAAAAACCGGCTCACTGACAATTCAGTTTGAGTGTGATGGAATCCTCCCCACAAGCTCCAACAACACTCAAGAAGCTTGACATCATCCAGGACAAAGCAGCCACTTGATTGGCACCACATCCACAAACACCCCCTCCCTCCCCCACCGACGCTCAGTAACAGCAGTGTGTACCATCTACAAGATGCACTGCAGGAATTCACCAAAGACCCTCAGGCAGCACCTTCCAAACCCACAGCCACTTCCATCTAAAAGGAGAAGGGCAGCAGATACATGGGAACACCATCCCCTGCAAGTTCCCTCCGAGCCACTCCCCATCCTGACTTGGAAATATATCGCCGTTCCTTCACTGTCACTGGGTCAGAATCCTGGAATTCCCTCCCTAAGGGACATTGTGGGTCAACCTACAGCACATGGACTGCAGTGGTTCAAGAAGGCAGCTCCCCCCCACCTTCTCAAGGGGCAACTAGGGACAGGCAATAAATGCTGGGCCCAGCCAGCGATGTCCATGTCCTATCAGTGAATAAAAACCAGTGATTGTTGATTTACTTCCCACTGTCCGACCAGGCACTTGCTCCTGATTCAAACTCCATGTGTCTGTTACATATTTTTGCAGATATCTGTCCAGGATCTTTTGCCAGTTACCTTATGTCTGTAATTGTTGTCTCCTGTTAGAATCCTTGCCTCTGGAGCTAACAAAGGCATAACTGACAGAGTCTGTCACAAGCACGGCAGCAGAGCAAAGAGACACAATTACAGTAAGCCCGATAGACACACACAAAAACACAAAGTCGTAACCTACAAAAACAAACAATTAGGCAGACAAGGATGTACACTGGTCTATATGCATAAATATGGGCACATGTACTACACCCACACACACACACATACACACACACACAGATACACACATACACACACACACACACACACACACAGATACACACATACACACACCCACACACACAGATACACACGCACACACCCACACACACACATACACTCACTCACACACGCATACACCCACACACACACATACACTCACTCACACACACATACCCACACACACACATACACTCACTCACACACACATACCCACACACACACATACACACACACACACACTCACTCACTCACACACACATACACCCATACACACACATACACTCACACACACACACATACACACAAATACACACACACACATACACTCACTCACACACACACATACACACACAGGCACACACATACACACACACACACACATACACTCACTCACACACACACATACACACACAGACACACACACATACATACATGCACACACATACACACCCAGACACATACACATGCACATACACACCCACACACATACACACACTTACACACATACACGCATAGACACACACAAATACACCCACACCCACACACACGCACACGCACCCACACACACACATACACTCACTCACACACACATACATACACACACACCCACACACATACACACACACATACACACACATACACTCACACACACAGGCACACACACACACATACACACACAGACACATACACATGCACATACACACCCACACACATACACACACTTACACACATACACGCATAGACACACACACATACACCCACACCCACACACACGCACCCACACACACACATACACTCACTCACACACATATACACACACACCCACACACATACACACACATACACTCACTCACATACACACACATACACACACAGGCGCACACACACACATACACACATGCACACACATACACACACAAATACACCCACAAATACACCCACACACATACATACACACATACACACACACATACACACCCACACACATACACACACGCACATACACTCACACACACATACACTCGCTCACACACACACACCCACACACATACACATCCACACACATACACACACATAAACCCACACCCCCACACACGCAGATACACACACACATGCACACACACCCACACACACATATACTCACTCACACACACATACATACACACACACATACACTCACTCACACGCACACATACACACACAGGCACACACACACATACACACACAAATACACCCACACACATACACACACGCATACACACACACCCACACACACACATAGACACATGCACATATGCTCACTCACACACATACACTCGCTCACACACACACACACACACACACACCTACATACACACATACACCCCCACACACATACACAAACACACATACACACCCACACACATACACACACACACACATGCACTCACGCACACACACATACAGACCAACACACATACTCACACGCATATACACACACACATACACACATGCACATACACTCACACATGCATACACTCACTCACACTCACACACATGCACACACACATACACACATACGCACACACATACACACCCACACACATATGCACACATACACACACACTCACACACACATACACCCACAGACATACACACACATACACACACACACTCACACACACATACACACCCACACACATATGCACACATACACACACACACACACACACAAACACCCACCCACACACACATACACACACATTCACGCACACACACACACTCACTCACACACACTCACTCACAGACACATATACACACAAATATGCACTCACATACACAAACACACTCACACACTCACATACACATACACACACCGACACACATACACCGTCACACACAAATATCCACACACACATACACACACACATAAACACACACACTCACTCACACACATACACACACACTCACTCACAAACACACACTCACTCACACACACATGCACACACATATACACATACAACACAGATACACACACATACACACACATACACACAGATGCAAACACAAACACCCACCCGCACACACATACACACACATACACATACACACGCACCGACACACACACCGAAACACACAAACACCCACTCACAGACACACACATACACATACACAAACACATGCACACACATATACACATACAACACAGATACACACACATACACACACACACACACCGACACACTCACACACTGACACACACACACTCATGCATGTATACACACATATACACACACCCACACATAGAAATACACACACACACATGCATACATACACACATACACACACTCACACACATCCACCCACACACATACACACACACTCACATGCGCATACTCACCGACACACGCACACATACACACACACTCACATTCACACACACATACACACACACTCACTCACACACACATACGCACACACACTCACTCACACACACATATACACACTCACTCACACACACGTACACACACATACACATACACACACACTCATTCACAAACACACACTCACTCACACTCATATACACATACACACACATACACGCACCCACATTCACACACACATACACACACATATGCACACACACTCATGCACACACATACACTCACACACATACACACACACACACATACATACGCACATATACGCACACATTCACTCACACATACACATACACAGACATAAACACACACACATAAACACGCACACAAATACCCACACATACACACATTTACACACACACACACTCACACAGACACATACACACACACTCCCCCACACAGTCACCACTCACACACTGACACACACACTGACAGACACACCACTCACACACACCGATCCGCACACACACATTGACACACACATACACCGTCACACACAAATATCCACACACACATACACACACACATAAACATACACACTCACTCTCACACATACACACACACTCACTCACAAACACACACTCACTCACACACACATGCACACACATATACACATACAACACAGATACACACAGATACACACACATACACACAGACGCAAACACAAACACCCACCCACACACACATACACACACACATACACATACACACGCACCGACACACATACCAAAACACACAAACACCCACTCACATACACACACATACACATACACACACACATGCACACACATATACACATACAACACAGATACACACACACATACACCGTCACACACAAATATCCACACACACATACGCACACACATAAACACACACACTCACTCACACACATACACGCACACTCACTCACAAACACACACTCACTCACACACACACACATATACACACTCACTCACACACACGTACACACACATACACATACACACACACTCATTCACAAACACACTCACACACTCATATATACATACACACACATACACGCACCCACATTTACACACACATACACACACATATACATGCATACATACGCACACACATACACGTATACACACACACTCACAACACACATACACTCACACACATACACACACATACACACACTTACACACACACATACATACGCACATATACGCACACATTCACTCACACATACACATACACACACATAAACACACACACATAAACACGCACACAAATACCCACACATACGCACATTTACACACTCACACAGACACATACACACGCACTCCCCCACACACTCACCACTCACACACTGACAGACACACCACTCACACACACCGATACGCACACACACATTGGCACACACACACCACTCTCACGCACTGACACACACACACCAACACACGCACACACACCAACACTACACGACTCTCAAGCACCGACACACACATACACACACACATACACACACATACACACAAACATACATACACACATACACACACATACATACACACATGCACACATGCACACACACATACACACACATGCACAGACACACACTCACACACACACACCGACATACACAAATGCCTACACACACACATGCACACATAAACACACACCCACACACCCACACACACACTGGCACACACACTGAGACACAAACACATACACACACACACACCAACACACACACACACCAACACACACACACCGACACACACAAACACTCACACACACATACACCCACACACACACATACACACACATACACATACTCAGGCACACACACATACACATACACAGTCACATACACACACACATATACACTCACTCACACACATACACATACACACACACATCGACCCACACACACCCACACACATACACACACAACCACAAAAACACCCCCCCCACATACACACACACACACACACACACATATACACACTCACACACACAGATATACACACACATACACACATACACGCACTCAGGCACACATGCATACACACACACTCACTCACACATACACCAACACACACAAACATCTACACACACACAGACACACACACACACCGTCACACACAAATATCCACACACACATACACACACACATAAACACACACACCAACACTAACACACCGACACACACAAACACCCACTCACATACACACATACACACACATTCACGCACACACACACTCACTCACACACACATACGCACACAAATATGCACGCACATACACAAACACACTCACACACTCACACACACATACACACATAAATACCTACACATACATACACACACACATAAACAGACACACTCACTCACACACACATACACACACACACTCACTCACAAGCACACACTCACTTACACACACATGCACACACATATACACATACAACACAGATACACACACATACACACACATACACACAGACACAAACACAAACACCCACCCACACACACATACACATACACATGCACCGACACACACACCGAAACACACAAACATCTACACACACACTCACACACACCCACACCCACACACATACACACACATACACTCACACACACACACACATACACACATGCACACACATACACACACAAATACACCCACACACATGCACACACGTATACACACCCACACACATACACACATGCACATACACTCACACACACACATACACTCGCTCACACACACACACATACACATGCACATACACACACATACACACACATACACAAACACACATACACATCCACACACATACACACACACGCAGATACACACACCCACACACACATACACTCACTCACACACACATACACACACACACTCACACACATAACATACACACACACACCCACACACATACACACACATACACTCACACACACACAGGCACACA
>NC_092742.1:7691844-7699344 GCF_047496795.1 Chiloscyllium punctatum
ACACACACACATACACACAGACACCGACACACACACACCCCACACACACATACACACACACCTACACACACACATACGCACACACACTCACACCCACATATACACACACATAAACACACTCACTCACACACATACACATACACACATATACACACACACACACACACACACTCACTCACATACACATACACACACACATACACACACACACTCAATCAGACACACACACATACACATACGCACACACATACACACCCATACACACATACACACACACACACACACACACACTCACACATATACACATGGACATACACATATACTGACACACATACACACACACATACCGACACATACACACCCACACACATACACACACATATACACATACACACACATACACACCCACACACATACACACACATGTACACATACACACACACTTTTTCACACACACATACACACTTACTCACAAATACACACTCACACACATGTACACCCACACATACACACACCCACACACACAAACACCCACCAACACACACGCATAGACACACATACACATTCACACACTCACATGCACAGAAACACACACACCCACACACACATACACATACACACACACATACACACTCATACACACATACACTCACTCACAAACACCCTCACTCACACACACATATACACACATACACACACCCCCACACACAAACACCCACCCACAGACACACATAACACACATACGCTCACACATACACACACACTCACACACACACATACACACAGACACCGACACACACATACCCCACACACACATACACACACACCTACACACACACATACGCACACACACTCACACCCACATATACACACACATAAACACACTCACTCACACACATACACATACACACATATACACACACACACACTCACTCACATACACATACACACACACATACACACACACACTCAATCAGACACACACACATACACATACGCACACACATACACACACACTCACTCACACACATACACGCACATGCACACACACACACACACACACACAAACACTCACATACACATGCACTCAAACACAAACATACACACACACTTTTTCACACACACATCCACACATACTCACAAACACACGCTCACACACATGTACACCTACACATACACACACCCACACACACAAACACCCACCAACGCACACGCATAGACACACATACACATTCACACACTCACACACAGACACACACACACCCACACACACAAACACCCACCAACACACACGCATAGACACACATACACATTCACACACTCACACGCACAGACACACAAACACCGACACACACAAACACCCATACACACATACACACACACACACACACACGCACTCACACATATACACATGGACATGCACATATACTGACACACATACACACACACATACCGACACATACACACCCACACACATACACACACATATACACATACACACACATACACACCCACACACATACACACACATGTACACATACACACACACATACACACACACTTTTTCACACACACATACACACATACTCACAAACACACACTCACACGCATGTACACCCACACATACACACACCCCCACACACAAACACCCACCAACACACACGCATAGACACACATACACATTCACACACTCACACGCACAGACACACACACACCGACACACACAAACACCCACACACACATACACATACACACACACATACACACTCATACACACATACACTCACTCACAAACACCCTCACTCACACACACATATACACACATACACACACCCCCACACACAAACACCCACCCACAGACACACATAACACACATACGTTCACACATACACTCACTCACAAACACCCTCACTCACACACACATATACACACATACACACACACCCACACACAAACACCCACCCACAGACACACATAACACACATACGTTCACACATACACACACACTCACACACACACATACACACAGACACCGACACACACACACCCCACACACACATACACACACACCTACACACACACACGCACACACACTCACACCCACATATACACACACATAAACACACTCACTCACACACATACACATACACACATATACACACACACACTCACTCACACACACATACTCACACACTCAATCAGACACACACACATACACATACGCACACACATACACACACACTCACTCACACACATACACGCACATGCACACTCACACACACACAAATACTCACATACACACGCACTCAAACACAAACATACACACACATACACATATACACACTCACACACACATCGACACACACACACACGTGCACACAGACACCGACACATACACACACACACATACACACATTCATGCACACACGCACTCACACACCCATACACATACACACTCGCACGTACACACACTCACACACATACATATACACACATACACACACTGACTAACACACACATGCACACACACACATATACACACACATACACACACATACTCACACACACAGACACACACACACTCAGACACACACATACACACGTATACATACACACACATGCACACACACTCACTCACACACATACACACACTCATACACACTCGCACATACACACTCACACACATACACACACATACATACACATATACACACATACACACCGACCCACTCACATAAACACCCTCCCACACATACATACACGCACCTGCACACATACACTCACTCACACACATACACACTCGCACACACACACATACACACACATACACACACATATACACACACTTACACACAGACCCACACACACAAGCACCCTCCCACACACACATACACGCACATGCACACATTCACTCACTCACACACACCCATACATACATACACATACACACACACACACACGCACTCACACATATACACATGGACATACACATATACTGACACATGTACACATACACATATTGACACATACACACCCACACTCGTACACACGCACATACACACACGTACACACCCACATACATACACACACATGTACATATACACACGCACATACACACTTACACACACACTCTTTCACACTCACATACACACATACTCACAAACACACGCTCACTCACACACACGTACACCCACACATACACACACCCACACTCACAAACACCCACACTCACAAACACCCACCAACACACACACAAACACACTCACATACACATACACACACTCACACGCACAGACACACACACCGACACACACAAACACCCACACACACATACACATACGCACACACATACATACACACACATACACACTCATACACACATACACTCACTCACAAACACCCTCACTCACACACACATACACACACATACACACTCACATACAGACACACCCACACACAAACACCCACCAACAGACACACATACACCCACATACACATACACACACTCACACACACACCGACACACACAAACACCCACACACACATACACACATATACACATACACACACATACAGACACAAACACTCACACATACGCACACTTATACACACACATACACACTCACTCACACACACACATACAGATACACATACACACTCTCACATACACACACATACACACACTCACTCACACACACATACACACACACTCACATATACACGCACACAAACACACTCACTCACACACACATACACACATATACACACACACACATAGACACATACACACACACACCCACACCCACACACACATATACACACATACACACTCATACACACACATGCACACACATACTCACTCACATTCACGCACATACAGACACACACACACTCACACACATACACATATACACACACTCACAAACACACACTCGCACACACATGCACACACATACACACACGCATACTCACTCATGCACACATACACACACATACACACACACTCACAAACACACACTCACTCACACACACATACACACACACATACACACATATACACACATATACACACACATACACACAGACCCACACACAAACACACACACACACACACACATACATACACACACATGTACACACACACTCACACACACTCACACACACACATACACACACACATACAGGCACACTCACTCACACACACATACACATACACACATGCACACGCACACACCCACACACACTCACTCGCATACACACATACACACAAAACACATATACACACATACACACACACTCACTCACACACGTACAAACTCACTCACACACATACACACACATTCACGCACACACATACACACAAACACACACTGACACACACACAATCACATACACACACACTCACACACCCACACACACACAGACACACACACAAGCATGCACACACACATATACACACGCACATACACACACTTACACGCACATTCACTCACACACACAAGCACACATGAGCACACACACATACACACATACACACACACACACACTGACACACACAAGCACCCACCCACATATACACATACACACACATGCACACACATATGCACATACATACACACACACTCACACACACATACATACACGCTGACACACACATGCACACCCACACACATACACACGCATATACACACACACATACATACATACACACACATACACACACACATGTACATACATATACACACATTCACGCACACACACATACACACTCACACATACACACACTCACTCACACATACACACATACACACACATTCACTCATACACACACATGCACATACACACACATATACACACTCACACACACACACCGACACAAACAAACACCCACACACACATACACATACACATACATACACGCACACATACGCACATACATACGCACACACATTCACACGCACATACACACTGACACACACACGCACACCCACACACATACGCACACATATACACACACCCACACACACACATACACACACCCACACAACCACACATGTATACGCACACATACAGATACACATGCACACACATACACACATACATTCACGCAACACACATATACACACACATACACACACACTCACACACACATACACATAGACACACATACACACTTGCACATACACACACACACTCACTCACACATACCCACATACACACACTCACTCACACACACACATATATACACACACATGCACACACACTCACTGACACACACATGCTCATACACACATATACACACATTTACACACACATACACACACACACAGACACACACACACACACACACACATTCGCTAGTGGGTGGCACGGTGGCACAGTGGTTAGCACTGCCTCACAGCGCCAGAGACCCAGGTTCAATTCCCGCCTCAGGCGACTGTCTGTGTGGAGTTTGCATGTTCTCCCCGTGTCTGCGTGGGTTTCCTCCGGGTGCTCCGGTTTCCTCCCACAGTCCAAAGATGTGCAGGTCAGGTGAATTGGCCATGCTAAATTGCCGTAGTGTTAGGTAAGGGGTAAATGTAGGGGTATGGGTGAGTTGCGCTTCGGCGGGTCAGTGTGGACTTGTTGGGCCGAAGGGCCTGTTACCACACTGTAAGTAATCTAATCTAATGCATCTAACCCATACACATACACATACATACAAACACCCGTACACACATACACTATCATTCACGCACACACACACATATAAACACACATATACACATGCACATACATGCACAGACTCACTCACGCACACTCACACATGCACACACACTCACTCACACATACATACACACACTCAGATATACATATACATATACATATACTCAAACACACTCACACACATACAAGCAAACATCCACAAAAATACACACAGACACACACACACACTCACTCTCACACACATGCATACATACACATTCACACACATGTACATACATACACTCTGTCACACACTCGTTCACACACATACACATTCACTCACACACACATACACACACTCACTTACACATACATGCACACATACACGCACACACATACACACAAGCATACACATACACACACATACACAGACTCACATACACAGACATACACACACACATACACACGCACATATACACAAATGCCCCCACACACATACACATTTGCACTCTCACTCACACACAGACAACTCACTCGCACACTCATACACACACACACATACATACACACACTCACTCACTCAGGGACACACACTCACACACACACTCACTCACACACATACACATACACACACTCACTCACACACACAACTCACTCACACGCTCATACACATACACACACATACACACATACGCACACACATACACACAAACACACATTGACACATACACACTCACTCTCACACAGTCACACACACATTCACACACACACATACACACGCACATACACACACATACACACACACTCATGCACACACGTGCACACACACACATACACATACACACGCTCACACACACATGCACATGCATGATATCACACACTCACACACACACCGACACACACATACACACATACCCACACACACATTCACACAGACACACACACATCCACATACAAAAATACACACACACTCACACACACACCGACACACAAACCTCACTCACACACACACATACACACACTCACTGACACACACATACACATACACACATATATACACACATACACATACACACACATACACACACGCACATACACACACACACACACTCACGCACACATACACACACATACACACACTCAGACACACAGACATACACACATATACATACACAAATACACACACACTCACACACACACCAACACACAAACACTCACTCACACACACACTCACATGCACACATACACACAACCACTCACACACGTACACACAAACACCCACGAACACACCCACCCACATACACACACATTCATACACTCACACACTCACATGCACACATACACACACACATACACACACTCACACACACGTTCACACACATACACACACTCACATACACACACACTCACACACACATACACATACACAAGTACACACACATACACACACTCACTCACACACACATACACATACAAACATATACACACACGCACATACACACATACACTCACTCATGCCAACATGCTCACACACACAACTCACTCACACACTCATACACATACACACATACACACATACACACATACGCACAGACATACATACACAAATACACACATACACACAAACGCACACACATACATACACACATACACACAAACACACATCGACACATACACACTCACATACACTCACACAGTCACACACACAGACACACACACATTCCCACACACACACATACATACACATACACACAAACACACAGCGACACACACATGCATGCACACACATATACATGCACAATCTCACGCACTCAC
>NC_092742.1:7704344-7709344 GCF_047496795.1 Chiloscyllium punctatum
CACACACATCCACACACACACATACACACATTCACTCAAACACACATACACAGACACACATATACATAAACAACACACACATATACACACGCACATGCACACACATACTCACGCACACATACATACACATACACACACACTCAGACGCACACACATATATACATACACACACACATATACACACACATTCACTCACACACATACGTAATTACACACACCAACACACACATCCACACACACACACACACGTTCACACACATACACACACACTCACATACACACACTCACACACTCACACACACACATACACACATACACACACACATACACACACTCACTCACACACACATACACACACACACATAGACACACACACACTCACTCACACACACATACACACACATACACATACGCACACTCACTCACATACACAACTCACTCACACACACACATACATACACACCGCCACACACACATACACACAAACATACACACATACACATATGCACTCTCACTCACATGCACACAACTCACTCACACTCTCATACACACACACACTCACTCACACACACATACACACACACACACATATGCCCACTCACTCACACTCACAACTCACTCACACACTCATACACATACACACACATACACACACATACACACACACTCAGACACACACACATACACACATACACATACACACACACTCACTCACACACATACACACAAACACACACCAACACACACACTCACATGCACACATACACACACACATACACACACTCACACACACGTTCACACACATACACACACTCACACACACATACACATACACACATACACACGTACATATACTCAGTCACACACTCGTTCACACACATACGCACACATGCACATACAGACTCACACACACATTCACACACACATACACACATACACACACACACTCACACATGTTCACACACACTCACACATGTTCACACACACTCACACACACATACACATACACACAGACACACACCGACACACACACATACACACAGAACACACACTCACTCACACACACTCACTCACACATACATACACATACGTGCACATATACACATACACAGACACATACTCACACATACACGCACATACACACGCATACATACATACATACACACACTTATACACATACACACACATATACACACACTCACACTCACACACACACATACATACACACCGACACACACACACATACACACAAACATACACACATACACACACATATATATGCACATACACATACGCACTCTCACTCACACGCACACAACTCGCTCACACTCTCATACACATACACACACACTCACTCACACACACATACACACATACACATACGCCCACTCACTCACACTCACAACTCACTCACACACTCATACACGTACACACACATATGCACACACATACACACAAACACACACACACATACACTCACTCACACACACACATACACACACAGTCACACACAGACACACACACATTCACACACACACATACACACGCACATACATACACATACACACACTCACACACACATACACATACACATGCACAATCTCACACACACCAACACACACTGACACACACACATACACACATACACACACACATACATACATACCCACACACACATCCACACACACACACACACATACACACACTCACACACACACCAACACAAACATTCACTCACACACACACATACACAGGCACATACACACACTCACTCACACACACATACACAGACACACATATACATACACAACACACACATATACACACGCACATGCACACACATACTCACGCACACATACACACACATACACACACTCAGACGCACACACATATACACGTACACACACACATATACACACACATTCGCTCACACACATACGTACATACACACACCAACACACACACCCACACACACACACACGTTCACACACATACACACACACTCACATACACACATTCACACACTCACACACACACATACATACAGACATACACACACACATACACACACTCACTCACACACACATACACGTTCACTTATACACACACATACACACACACGCACATAGACACACACACACTCACTCACACACACATACACACACACACACATACACACACATACACATACGCACACTCACTCACACACACACTCATACACTTACACACACATACATACACACATACGCACACACATACACACAAACATGCATCGACACATACATACTCATATACACTCACACTCACACAGTCACACACACAGACACGCACACATTCACACACACACATACACGCACATACACACAAACACAGACCAACACACACACATGCACACACGTGCACACACACATACACACACACATACACATACACACACTCACACACACACAGACCGATACACTGACACACACACATACACACATACACATACACACACACTCAGACACACACATACACATACACACATATACACACACATACACACACACATACACACATGCACATGCACACACACACTCACGCACACATACACACACACTCAGACGTGCACACATATACACATACACACACACACACATATACACACATATTCACACACATACACACAAACACACACCAACACCAACACACACCCACCCACACACACACATATACACACACATTCACTCACACACATTCACACACATACACACACACTCACATACACACACGCTCACACACTCACACACACATACACATACACACACTCACTCACACACACATACACATTCACATATACACACACACATTAGACACACACACTCACTCACGCACACACATTCAGCCACACACTCACTCACACACACATACACATACGCACACTCACTCACACACACAACTCACTCACACACTCATACACATACACACACATACGCACACACATACATACACACATACACACAAACACACATCGACACATACATACTCACATACACCCACACTCACACACTCACACACACATACACATACACACACTCACTCACAAACATTCACACAAACACACACCGACACACCCACCCACATACATATACACTCATACACTCACACACACACACATACACACACACTCACTCACAAATACACACACACTCAGACACACACACATACACACATACACATACACACACATATACACACACACTCACACTCACACACACACATACACACACACTGACACACACACATACACACAAACATACATACACATGCACATTCACACACACATATACGCGCATACATACACACACATACACATACGTGCGCTCACACCACACAACTCACGCACACACTCATACGCAAACACACACATACATACACACATACACACACACCACATACACCCATACACACACACATACACATACACTCTCACTCACACACACATGCACGCACGCATATACACACACGCTCAGTTATACACATACACTTACACACATACACACGCACATACACACACATACACACAAACACACTCACATACACACACAGGCATACACATACACACACACATACATACACACACTCACACACATACATATGCGCAAACTCACACACTCACACACACACTGACCCACACACATCCACACACATCCACATACACACATAGAGATGCATACATACACACACATACACACACACACTCACTCACACACATACACACTCACTCATGCACATACACACACACATACACACAAACAATCACATACAAACGCAAAAACACACACCAACACACACTCATATACACACATACTCACACACACACAGACACACACACTCTCACACACATACACACACACATACGCACGCACATACACACATACACATTCACACAATTACACACACACACACACACACAATCACCCACCCACACATAAACACACTCACACAAACACACCGACACACACTCACACTGACACACACAAACACCTACACACACATACACATACACACACACACATACTCACACACATACACACATACATATACACACACCCACACACACAAAAACACACACCCACACATACACACACGTACACAAACACTTATATGCACACACACATATACACACACATTCACTCACACACATACGTACATACACACACCCACACACATACCCACACACACACACACACGTTCACACACATACACACACACTCACATACACACATTCACACACTCACACACACACATACATACAGACATACACACACACATACACACACTCACTCACACACACATACACACACACACGCACATAGACACACACACACTCACTCACACACACATACACACACATACACATACACACACATACACATACGCACACTCACTCACACACACACTCATACACTTACACACACATGCATACACACATACGCACACACATACACACAAACATGCATCGACACATACATACTCATATACACTCACACTCACACAGTCACACACACAGACACGCACACATTCACACACACACATACACGCACATACACACAAACACAGACCAACACACACACACATGCACACACGTGCACACACACATACACGCACACATACACATACACACACTCACACACACACACAGACCGATACACTGACACACACACATACACACATACACATACACACACACTCAGACACACACATACACATACACACATATACACACACATACACATACACATACACACACACATACACACATGCACATGCACACACACACTCACGCACACATACACACACACTCAGACGTGCACACATATACACATACACACACACACACATACACACATATTCACTCACACACATACACACAAACACACACCAACACCAACACACACCCACCCACACACACACATATATACACACATTCACTCACACACATTCACACACATACACAC
>NC_092742.1:7714344-7758287 GCF_047496795.1 Chiloscyllium punctatum
TGTGTGTTCTCCCCGAGACCCTGGGACAAGTGTGTTCTCCCCCAGCCCCTGGGACACGTGTGTTCTTCCCAACCCCTGGGACACGCGTGTTCTCCCCGAGACCCTGGGACAAGTGTGTTCTCCCTCAGCCCCTGGGACACGTGTGTTCTTCCCAACCCCTGGGACACGCGTGTTCTCCCCCAGCCCCTGGGACACATGTGTTCTCTCCCAGCCCCTGGAACATGTGTGTTCTCTCCCAGCCCCTGGGACACGTGTATTCTCCCCCAAACCTCAGACATGTCTGTTCTCTCCCAGCCCCTGGGACACGTGTGTTCTTCCCCAGACCCTGGGACATGTGTGTTCTTCCCCAGCCCCTGGGACACGTGTGTTCTCCCCCAGACCCTGGGACATGTGTGTTCTCTCCCAGACTCTGGGATATGTGTGTTCTCCCCCAGACCGTGGGACACGTGTGTTCTCCCCCAGACCCTGGGACACGTGTGTTCTCCCCCAGACCCTGGGACATGTGTGTTCTCCCCCAGCCCCGGGACACGTGTGTTCTCCCCCAGCCCCTGGGACATGTGTGTTCTCCCCCAGCCCCATGGACATGTGTGTTCTCCCCCAGCCCCTGGGACACGTGTGTTCCTCCCCAGCCCCTGGGACACGTGTGTTCTCCCCCAGACCATGGGACACGTGTGTTCTCCCCCAGACCCTGGGACACGTGTGTTCTCTCCCAGCCCCTGGGACACGTGTGTTCTCCCACAGCCCCTGGGATATCTGTGTTCTCCCCCAGACCCTGGGACACGTGTGTTCTCCCACAGCCCCTGGGACATGTGTGTTCTTCCCAACCCCTGGGACACGTGTGTTCTCTCCCAGCCCCCAGGACACGTGTGTTCTCCCACAGCCCCTGGGATATGTGTGTTCTCCCCCAGACCCTGGGACACGTGTGTTCTCTCCCAGCCCCTGGGACACGTGTGTTCTTCCCCAGACCCTGGGACACGTGTGTTCCTCCCCAGCCCCTGGGACACGTGTGTTCTCCCCAGACCCTGGGACACGTGTGTTCTCCCCCAGCCCCCGGGACACGTGTGGTCTCCCCCAGACCCTGGGACATGTGTGTTCTCTCCCATCCCCTGAGACACGTGTGTTCTCCCCCAGACCCTGGGATATGTGTGTTCTCCCCCAGACCCTGGGACACGTGTGTTCTCTCCCAGCCCCTGGGACACGTGTGTTCTTCCCCAGACCCTGGGACACGTGTGTTCCTCCCCAGCCCCTGGGACACGTGTGTTCTCCCCCAGACCCTGGGACACGTGTGTTCTCCCCCAGCCCCTGGGACACGTGTGGTCTCCCCCAGACCCTGGGACATGTGTGTTCTCTCCCATCCCCTGAGACACGTGTGTTCTCCCCCAGACCCTGGGATATGTGTGTTCTCCCCCAGACCCTGGGACACGTGTGTTCTCCCCCAGACCCTGGGACATGTGCGTTCTCCCCCAGCCCCTGGGACACGTGTGTTCTCCCCCAGCCCCTGGGACACGTGTGTTCTCCCCCAGCCCCGGGATATGTGTATTCTCCCCCAGCCCCTGGGACACGTGTGTTCTCCCCCAGACTCTGGGACATGTGTGTTCTCTCCCAGCCCCTGGGACACGTGTGTTCTCCCTGAACCCCAGGGACATGTGTGTTCTCCTCCAGCCCCTTGGACATGTGTGTTCTCCCCCAGCCCCTGGAACATGCGTGTTCTCCCCCAGCTCCTGGATGTTGACAGAATCCTGGGGTGGGCCTCGGTGCAGAACAGCTTGAGATGACATTACAGCAAACAGCTGATGAAATATACTCCAGTAAAACAGCAGTCAAAGATCAGAAATAATGCTATAAATAACTCCAAATGCTGTGTACCAAGTCAGTGCAATGCACTTAGGACCCTGATAGTATCTAATGCAGGAAATGAAAGCTCTTTCACCAAACCCTGCTGTGGTTATCACGATGATGACACAATCTAATTATCTTCAATCCGGCTAACCCACTTCCAGCCCTGAAGATTCAATAAAGGTTTTCTACTTACACTTTTCAAGGAGATGGAATAAATCTTCCCGTGGGCGTATTTCCTGGACCTCAAACATTCTGGAATCTTCTCCCCTATGCTCCGTGATGGGGTAGCCATTTTGTCAGTGTGTGTTCAAAGGTTGGCGCTTTGTAACTCTCCAGCACAACGTTTGACCCTGGCTGATACTGGACTGGGTGGGTGAGGTCTGTGTTCTCTAGCACCGGAGCCTGTAGACGGAGGATTGCCCGGTGCCAGGGCAATGCAGAGGGCTGTTGGTGTTAGGGGCATGTACCCTGCAAAACACCCCAGATCCCAGCACTCCCGGGGGTGCCGCTGTGTTGGTAAGGCCTTCTTTCAGATATTCAACTTTTTGGCCACAAGACCAGTGGTTACTGCCCGTCCCTAATTACCCAGAGGACAGTTGACCACATTGCTGTGGGTCTGGAGTCACGTGTAGGCCAGACCAGGTAAGAATGGCAGATTCCTTCCCTGAAGGATATTAGTGATCAGATGGAATAACAATTGGCAATGATCTCATGGTCATCAGCAAATTCTTTATTCCAGATTTCTTTTTTAAATTGAATTTAAATTCCACTATCTGTTGCGGTGGAATTCAAGCACGGCTCTCTGCGACAGTAGCTGAGTTTCCAGCTAATGTCTAGGCACCACTAGGCCATTGCTTCCCCGAACAGATGAAAATAAGTGCGATACAATGGGATGACCAGAGATGGGGGCTGAATAACAGGACCATGCAGTATTTCGGACGGATGGGCAAAATGGAAAATGTAGTTGAATTGCACAGCTGCTTAAAGAGGAACTTAACACAATTGTGAGGAAAGATATTGCTCCGACAACATGGAATCTGTACGGGGAAAGCTGAGAAACACCAAGGGACAGAAAACATTCATGGTGATTCTGGGAATGGGCGTTAAGCGCGAAATTACTGCTGCATGCAACAAAGAAACATCTCTAATTATGCATGACTTTAATCTGCTTATAGATTGGGCAAATCAAATTTGTAACAATTCTTTATTGAGGAATTCCTGGAGTGTGTACAGGATGGTTACCTGGAACCAACTAGAGACTGGTCCAGCTCCTTCAGGCTCACTCCTGATGAAGGGCTTTTGCCCGAAACGTCGATTTCGCTGCTCGTTGGATGCTGCCTGAACTGCTGTGCTCTTCCAGCACCACTAATCCAGAATCTGGTTTCCAGCATCTGCAGTCATTGTTTTTACCTGGAGACCGGTCCATCCTACTATCCTGGGTATTGAGAAAAGAATAATTGGCAATGTTATTGTGCAAGGCCCTCTGGGGATGAGTGACCATAAAATTCTTTTTAATTCACTCATGGGACATGAACATCGCTGGCAGTGTTTTATTTTAATTCATTCAGAGGATGAGGGTGTCACTGGCTGGGCCGGCATTTATTGCCCATCCCCAATTATCCAGGGGGCAGGTAAGAGTCAGCCACGTTGCTGTGGGTGTGGAGTCACATATAGGCCTGACCAGGTAAGGGTGGCAGATTTCCTTCTCTCATTAGCATTAGTGAATCAGATGGGTTTTTTCGACAATTGACAATGGATTCAGGGTCATCATTAGATTCTTAATTCCAGATTTTTCTTACTGCTCGCCCCCGGTTTTCTTTGAGAACCCATGACCACTTCCATCTAGAAGGACAAGGGCAGCAGATGCATGGAAACACCACCCCCTGCAAGTTCCCCTCCGAGCCACTCACCATCCTGACTTGGAAATATACTGCTGTTCCTTCACTGTCACTGGGTCAGAATCCTGGAATTCCCTCCCTCAGGGACATTGTGGGTCAACCCACAGCACATGGACTGCAGCGGGTCAAGAAGGCAGCTCACCCCCACCTTCTCAAGGGGCAACTAGGGACGGGCAATAAATCCTGGGCCCACCAGCGAGGAACCTCGTACAGCTGGATTGCCAAAAGGATAGAATTCCTCATCAAGATGGAGAGTGATGGAGATGATTCTGAGATGAGGGTGCTGAATCCAAATAGCGGAAATTATGAGAGTGTGGAGTGTGAGCTGGCTACGATAAATTGGGGAACGGTTCTTAAAGAAATGATGGCGGGTGACAAACATTTAAAGACCACATCACGGCAACAATTGTTCATTCCTCAAGGAAAACAGGAAAGGTGGTCAAACCATGGCTAATGGGGGTAATCTGAGGTAGCGTTAGATCCAAGGAAGGGGCTTACAAATTGGCCAGAAAAGGCAACAGACCTGAGGAATAGGAGCAGTTTAGAATTCAACAAAGGGATTGATTAAGAACGAGAAAATAAAGAATGACAGTAAGCTCACAGTGAGCATAAAACCTGAGGATAAAAGTTTCTCTAGGTAGATGAAGAGAAACAGATTGGTGAAGACAAATGTAGGGCCCTTCCTGTCCCAAAGAGGAGAATTTATAATCAGGAATAAAGATATGGTTTACCAATTAAATGTGTACTTTTTTGATTTATTATTGTCCCATGTACCAAGGTACAGTGAAGAGTATTGTTTTGCGTGTGGCACTAGCAGATACAAAGTGCATTAGGGTGATTGAGCAGAGCGAGGAAGACAATGTTACGGCAGCAGAGAAGGTGCACAGAGACCGAGATCAACATTATATTTGAAATTTGAGAGGTCCATTCCGAAGTCTAATACCAGTGAGAAGAAGCTGTTCTTGAACCTGTTGGTTAGTTCTGTCTTGACAAAGGCAGACACAAGTGACGTCACAGAGATGATGGGGAGCTCAGGGTTTAGGACAAAGGAGGAACTGAAGCAAATCAGTATTTTGTACAGAAATGGTGTTGAGAGGTTGATGGGATTCAAGGCTGATAAATTCCCAGAGCCGGATAATTGACTGAATCGAACCCTAACCCTAACCCCACTCTTTAAAAAGGGAGGGAGAGAAAAAACAGAGGATTATAGACCAGTGGGTCTGATGTTGGTCATGGGGAAAATACTAGAGTCCATTATAAAAGACTTCATAATGAGCACTTTACAAATTAAAAATCATACTGCACAAATATTTGGGAATTCTGTGATGATGTAACCAGTTGGGTTGATCAAGGGAGTCAGTGGATGTGGTTTATTTGGATTTACGGAAGGCTTTTGACGAAGTCCCACAGAAGAGATTAATAAGTAAACTTAAAGAATATGGGATTGGGTATAGTGTATTCAGAATGATAGGAAATTGTTCCATAGACAGGAAGCAAAGAGTGGGAATAAATGGGTCTTTTTCTGAATGGTAGACAGTGACTGGTGGAGTACCACAGGAATCAGCTAATCACAACATAGGTTAGTTATTTGGAAGTTGGAACTAAAGGTAAATCTCCAAGTTTACAGAGAACCCAAAGCTGGGTAGGGGGGGGGTAAATCTCCAAGTTTACAGAGAACCCAAAGCTGGGTAGGGGGGGGGGGTGAGGAGGATGGAGAGACGCTGCAGTGTGAGGGGGTCAGGCTGAGGGAGAGGCAGATACAGTTTAATGTGGATCAGTGGAAGGTGACCCACTCTGGGAGCAAAAGCAGGGAGGCAGGTAATTATTTGAATGGTGCCACATTGGGGAGGGGACCCTGCACAGCAGTTGCTGAAGGTAACATGCAGGTGTAGCAGGTAGAAACTGTGCTCCAACCTTCACAGATTTGAGTACAGGAGCAGGGATACCTTGGTGAGACCACACCTGGGTTATTGTGTGCAGTTTTAGTTTCCTTATCTGAGGAAGGATCAATGGTAGGATTGACGTGGATCAGTTCAGATTATATTGACATAGCATAGAGTCATAGAGATGTACAGCACGGAAACAGACCCTTCGGTCCAACCCGTCCATGCTGACCAGATATCCCAACCCAATCTAGTCCCACCTGCCAGCACCCAGCCCATAACCCTCCAAACGCTTCCTATTCATATACCCATCCAAATGCCTCTTAAATGTTGTAATTGTACCAGCCTCCACCACTTCCTCTGGCAGCACGGGGGGACCTCACAGAAATGTATAAAATTCAAGCAAGACTAGTCAGAGTAAACACAGAAAGGATGTTCCTGATGACTGGGAATCTGGAACCAGGGCTCACAGTCTAAGGAGACAGGGTAGGCCATTTAGGACTGAGAGAGAACATAGACCAGTACAGCACAGTACCGGCCCTTCGGCCCTGGATGTTGTGCCGACCTTATATCCTACTCTAAGATCAGACTAACCTACATACCCTTCATTTTACTATCATCCATGTGCCTATCCAAGAATCACTTAAATGTCCCTAATGTCTCTGACTCTACTCCCACCGCTGGCAGTGCATTCCACATACCCACCACTCTCTGTGTAAAGAACCTCCCTCTGACATCGCCCCTAAACCTTCCTCCAATCACCTTAAAATTATACCCCCTCATGATAGCCATTTCTGTACTTGGGAAAAGTCTCTGTCTACCCACCCTATCTATGCCTCAACATCTTGTACACCTCGATCAAGTCACCTCTCATTCTTCTTTGCTCCAATGAGAAAAGCCCTAGCTCCCTCAAATTTTCTTCATAAGACACACCCTCCAGTCCAGGCAACATCCTGGTAAATCTCCTCTGTGCTGTCTTTAAAGCTTCCACATCTTTCCTATAATGTGGTGATCAGAACTGAACACAATATTCCAAGTGCGGTCTAACCAGGGCATTATAGAGCTGCAGCATAACCTCACGGCTCTTAACTCAATCCCCCTGTTAATGAAGCTAACACACCACACCCCTTCTTAACAACCCTGTCAACTCGGTGGCAACTTTGAGGAATCTATGGATGTGGACCCCAAGATCCCTCTGTTCCTCCACACTGCCAAGAATCCTGCCTTTAACCCTATATTCTACATTCAAATTTGACCTTCCAAAGTGAGTTACTTCACACTTTTCCAGGTTGAGCTCCATATGCCACTTAATTGCCTAGCTCTGCATCCTGTCAATGTCTTGTTACAACCTACAACAGCCCTCCACACTATCCGACACTCCACCAACCTCCGTGTCATCAGAAAACTTACTAACCCACCCTTCCACTTCCTCATCCAAGTCATTTATAAAAATCACAAAGAGCAGAGGGCTTAGAACAGATCCCTGTGTAACACCACTGGTCACTGAGCTCCAGGCTGAATACTTTCCACCTACCACCACCCTCTGTCTTCTATGGGCCAGCCAATTCTGTATGCAGACAGCCAGGTTTCCCTGTATCACACGCCTCCTTACTTTCTGAATTAGCCTACCACCTGATAAGGGGAACCTTATTAAACGCCTTGCTAATGTCCATATACACCACATCCACTATCCATGTTTCAATGTGTTTCATCACATTCTCAAAGAATCCCGATCCTCTTTCTAAACCTATTGCCTATTTTCTGAGGATCTGTATCCCTTTGCTTCCTGCCCATTCATGTATCTGTCTAGATACATCTTAAATGACGCTATTGTGCCAGCCTCTACCACGTCCACTGGCAACCTATTCCAGGCTCCCACCACCCTCTGCGTGAAAATCTTTCCACGCATATCTCCCTTAAACTTTTCCCCTCTCACCTTGAACTCGTGACCCCACAACATTGAGTCCCCCACTCTGGGAAAAAGCTTCTTGCTATCCACCCTGTCTATACCTCTCATGATTCTGTCGACCTCAATCAGGTCCCACCTCAACTTCTGTCTTTCTGATGAAAATAATCCTAATCTACTCAACTTCTCTTCATAGCTAGCGCCCTCCATACCAGGCAACATCCTGGTGAACCTCCTCTGCACCCTCTCCAAAGCATCCACCTCCTTTTGGTAATGTGGTGACCAGAACTGTACACAGTATTCCAAATGTAGCCAAACCAAAGTCCAACACAACTGTAACATGACCTGACAACTCTTGTACTAATACCCCATCCTAAGAAGGAAAGTATGCTGTATACCTTCTTGACCACACTACTGACCTGCATTGCCACCTTCAGGAGACAATGGACCTGAACACCCAGATCTTTCTGTACATCAATTTTCCCCAGGGCTTTTCCATTTACTGTAGAGTTCGCTCTTGAATTGGATCTTCCAAAATATATCATCTTGCATTTCCTGAACTGGTCTGTAATTCCCAGGATTACCCCTATTCCCTTTCTTGAACAAGGGAATAACTTTTGCCACCCTCCAACCATCTGGTACTACTCCAGTGGACAATGAGGATGCAAAGATCATCACCAAAGGTGCAGCAATCTCTTCCCTCGCTTCCCATAGTAATGTTGGGTATATCCCGTCTGGCCCTGGGGATTTATCTATCCTCATGTTTTTCAAAATTTCCAGCACATCCTCCTTCTTAACACCAACCTGATTGAGCATATCAGTCTGATTCACCCTGTCCACAGGAAGGTCCCTCTCAGTAGTGAATACTGAAGCAAAGTATTCATTAAGGACCTCCCCTACTTCCTCCAACTCCAGGCGCAAATTCCCTCCTCTATCCCTGATCAGCCCTACCCTCACCCTGGCCATCCTTTTGTTCCTCACGTAAGTGTAGAATGCCTTAGGGTTTTCCTTAATCCTACCTGCTAAAGCTTTCTCATGTCCCCTGCTAGCTTGCCTGAGTCCATGTTTCAGTTCCTTGCTGGCTACCTTGTGACCCTCTAGACCCCTGTCTGATCCTTGCCACCTCAACCGTCAGTAAACTTCCTTCTTCCTTGTGACTATATTTTCCACATCTCTTGTCATCCAAGGTTCCTTCACCCTACCATCCCGTCCTTGTCTCAGTGGGACAAACCTGTCCCAACACTATCAGCAAGTGCTCCCTGAACAACCTCCACATTCCTGTTGTGCATTTCCCTGAGACCATCTGTTCCCAATTTAGGTGCTCCAATTCCTGCCTGATAGCACTGTAATTCCCCCTCCCCCAATTTAATGCTTTCCTATACTGTCTGCTCCTATCCCTCTCCATGACTATAGTAAAGGTCATTATCACTGAAATCCTCTCCCACTGAGAGATCTGACACCTGACCTGATTCATTGCCAAGCACCAAGTCCAATATGGCCTCCCCTCTAGTCAGCCTAGGTGCATATTGCATCAGAAACCCTTCCTGGTTCAAATCAATATTAGGGAATCACCCATAACAACAACCCTGTTACTTCTGCACCTTTCCAAAATCTGCCTCCCAATCTGCTCCTCTGTGCCTCTGTTACTATTGCAGGGCCTGTAGAAAACTCCCAATAAAGTGACTGCTCCTTTCCTGTTACTGATTTCCACCCATACTGACTCTGTAGACAAACCCTCCTCTCCCTTTCTGCAGCTGTGATACTGTCCCTGAATAACAATGTCACTCCCCCTTTTTTTTACCTTCCCCTTGCACCCATTCCTTTTGAAACATCTAAACCCCGGAACATCCAACAGCCATTCCTGCCCCATGATATGCCACAGCATCGTGGTTCCAAGGACTGGTCCATGCTCTGAGTTCATCACCCTTATTCCTGATACTTCTGGCGTTAAAATAGACACACTTCAACCTATCACACTGACTGCGTTTGCCCTATCAAGTGCCTATCCCTCCTCCCAGACTCTCTGCACACTGTCTCAGCCTGTTCACTACCTACTCCATCCTCTGATCCGTAGCTCCAGTCCCCACCCCCTGCCAAACTCGCTTAAACCCTCCCAAAGAGCTCTTGCAAACCTCCCGCCCAGGACATTGGTGCCCCTCCAGTTCTGGTACAACCCATCCTTCTTGTACAGGTCCCACTTACCCCAGAAGGTATCCCAATGATCCTCCTACACCACCTTTACAGTCACATGATCATCTGCACTCACTCTCCATTCCAAGCCTCATGAGCACGTGGCACCAATAGCAATCCGGAGATTACTACCTTGCTCATCCTGCCTACTAGCTTCCAACCCAACTCCCTATATTCTCTCTTCAGATCCTCCTCCCTTTCCCTCCCTATGATATTGGTCCCGATGTATACCATGCCTTCTGCCTGCTCTTCCTCCCCCTTAAGAATCCTGAAGACATGATCCGAGACATCCCTGACCCTGGAGCCCGGGAGGCAACATACCATCCGGGAGTCTCACTCACCACCACAGAATCACCTGTCTGTTCTTATCACGATTGAATCTCCTCTCACTATCACTCTCCTATTCTCCCTCTTCCCCTCTGAGCCGCAGACCCAGGCTCAGTGCCATAAACCTGGGTACCGTCCCTCCCATGATAGGTCCCAAAACAGTGTACTTATCATTGAGGGGAACGGCCACAGGACGTCCCTGCACTGTCTGCATATTCCCTTCTCCTCTCCTGACAGTCACCCAGCTACCTTTGTCCTATAACTTAGATGTGACTTCCATCTTATACCTCCTCTCTATCACCCCCCTCAGCCTCCTGAATAATCCGAAGTTCCTCCAGCTCTAATTCCTTAACGCAGTCTGTGAGGAGCTGGAGCTGGGAAGGTAAATTAGAATATTAATCACTTACCCAGCAGTCCTTGTGTCCGTTTCCCATCCTGTTCAGGTAAGTGATTAATATTCGAATTTACCTTCCCAGCTGCCCCCGGCCCGCGCTCTCTCTCCCTCCCCGCTGCTGAAATGGGAGGTGAGGGGACTTGTCTTCACTCAGTCAGCCTGTGGTATTCTCAAGGTCAGACGTCACACGACACCAGGTTATAGTCGAACAGGTTTCTACGAAACCACAAGCTTTCAGAACGCTGCTCCTTCCTCAGGTCAGGCAAGAGAGCAGCACACAGGCACCTCCACATCACAGAAATTAGCTGAGGCCAAACTTTGTATGATTTCAAGAAGAGATTAGGTATAGTTCTTAAGGCTGAGGGGGTCAAAGGCTGTGGGGGGGGAAAGCAGGAATACAGGACTGAGTTGGATAATCAGCCATGATCATATTGAATGGTGGAGCAGGATCGAACAGCTGAATGACCTCCACCCTTCAGTCTATCAGCCTGTATTCCTGATGAAGGGCTTTTGCCTGAAACGTTGATTTTCCTGCTCCTCGGATGCTGCCTGACCTGCTGTGCTTTTCCAGCACCACTCTAATCCAGACTCTGGTTTCCAGCATCTGCAGTCATTGTTTTTACCCGAATGGCCTCCTGTTGCTTCTGTTTTCTATGTTTCTGTGTCTCCTGTCAGCAAACCAAGCTTCTATCCAGGGACGTCCTGCCCCCCACACCAGAGGCTTTCATCTTCAGTGTTTTATTTATTTACTTTAAGTTGTTATAAAATTTTCAATAATTTCTTAAATGACTTATGAAAATCTAAGTACAGTATATGTAGCAGGTCCCCTTTATCCACAGAACATGGTATGTCTTCAAAGAACTCCAATAAATGTTCTTTTCTTCATTAATTCATAGGATAAGGGCAGCTCTAGGTGGGCCAAAATTAATTGCCCATCCCTAGTTGCCCCTTGAGAAGGTGGGGGTAAGATGCCTTCTTGAACCACTGCAGTCCATGTGCTGTAGGTAGACCCACAATGCTGTTGCAGGATACTGACCCAGTTACACAGCAAGAACCTTTGGCACCACATCTACAGGCATTGACTCCTCCAGCCCTGATGCTCAGTAGTTCCAAGATGCACTGCAGAAATTCACCAAAGATCCTCAGACAGCACCTTCCAAACCTTCCAAACTTCCATCTAGAACAACATGACCAGCAGATACATGGGAACACCATCTCCTGCAAGTTCCCCTCCAAGCCCCTCAGCATCCTGATTTGGAAATATATCGCCATTCCTTCACTGTCACTGGGTCAGAATCCTGGAATTCCCTCCCTAAGGGCATTGTGGGTCAACCCACAGCACATGGACTGCAACGGTTCAAGAAGGCAGCTCACCCCCACCTTCTCACCTTATACAGAAATGATCTGGGAGAGGGCACTGTTGGTATGATCAGCAAGTTTGCAGATGACACAAAGATTGGTGGAGTAGCAGAAAGCATAAGGGACTGTCAGAGAATACAGGAGGATATAGATAGACTGGAGAGTTGGGCGGAAAAGTGGCAGATGGAGTTCAATCCAGACAAATGTGAGGTGATGCATTTAGGCAAGTCTAATTCTAGAGCAAATTATACAGTGAATGGAAGAGCCTTGGGAAAAGTTGATGACAGAGAGATCTGGGAGTGCAGGTCCATTGTACCCTGAAGGTGGCTGCACGGGTGGATAGAGTGGTCAAGAAGGCATATGGTATGCTTGCTTTCATTGGATGGGGTATTGAGTATAAAAGCTGGCAGGTCTGGTTAAAATTGTACAAGACATTGGTTCAGCCGCATTTAGAATATTGTGTACAGTTCTGGTCGCCACATTACCAAAAGGATGTGGACGCTTTGGAGAGGGTGCAGAGAAGGTTTACGAGGATGTTGCCTGGTATGGAAGGTGCTGGCTATGAAGAGAGGTTGAGTAGGTTAGGTTTGTTTTCATTAGAAAAAAGGAGATTTGAGGGGGGACCTGATTGAGGTTTACAAAATCATGAAGGGTATGGACAGGGTGGATAGAGACAAGCTTTTTCCCAGGGTGAAGGATTCAATAACGAGAGGTCACGTGTGAAAGGTGAGAGGTGAAAAGTTTAAGGATGAGACACACGGCAAGTACTTCACACAGAGGGTAGTGGGCGTTTGGAACACGTTGCCAGCAGAGGTGGTAGAGGCAGGCCCGGTAGATTCATTTAAGATGCATCTGGACAGATGTATGAGTAGGTGGGGAGCAGAGGGATACAGATGCTGAGGGATTGGGCAACAGGTTTAGACAGTGGATTTGGATCGGCTCAGGCTTGGAGGGCCGAAGGGCCTGTTCCTGGGCTGTAAATTTTCTTTGTTCTTTGTTCTCAAGGGGCAATAAATGCCAGTGACACCCACATCCATTGTGTGATTAAAAAACAAATGCCATCTAACAAAGGTGAAGGTAGTTATGAGGGAGAAAATGGTTTTATTGTGTAATTTAGTTCTTTGAAGGTTGCTATCCAGACATTGACAATGGGAGGAGAGGGCTGGATAATGAAAGGAAATCCCCTGAACTGTTGCAGCAAGTTGATCAGACTCCTTAAACTACAAAAAAAATTGGAATGCAGATAAAGCAAAACCTTATCGATCATCTGTATCTTGTGTGGGTACAAGGTGGGGAACAGTCAAACTAAACATCTTTTTATCTCAGGTTAACTGGCATGGCCTTCACTGAGTGTTACTCACCATCTTATTTGACTGCTGGCAATAGTTATATTCTTGGTCTGTCTCAGCGTGTAGCTTTTATCTCACAGAGATGTAACACAGTGAATCATTTCGGAGGCTCTTATGGCCATCAGCCACAGTGTGGGCTCTGGAGTCACATACCTGCGTAAGGAATGTGGGCTTTCCTCTCGAAAGGACAAAAATGAACCCGTTGTATTTTCATGACAATCGGGAGAGCTTTATGAGAAGTCAATCTTAAACAATTACGGATGCGGGAAATCTGAAACGAGAACTGAAAGTGCAGGAGAAAGTTGGCAGGACAGGCAGCATCCAGTTCTGAAGAAGGGTGCCTGGATTCGAAAGGTAACCCGTGTTTTTTCTCTCCACAGATGCTGCCGGATCTGCTGGGTTTCTCCAGCATTTTCTGTTTTGGCTCATGAGGCTGACTTTGCATTTCAGTGTTCTTTAAACTAAATTAAATTTCGCAAACCACTCTGGTGTGACCCGTGTTCCTCATCCAGTTAGGGAACCACTCCAGCCATTTGGAGGATCTGTGCTTGTGGACTCTGGAGAATGAAAGCAGGAAGTCAGCTTGGAAATGAGTCCCTTGTCCCCGAGCACCCAGTGTCAGAGCCTGGCTAACATGGACAGCAATGTATTGGAGAGGGTGAAGGAGAGGGCGGGGGAGATTAATATGGAGAAGGACATATCCATTTAGTTCCATTCCCCTCCCCCATGTATAAAATACTTTTAAACTCCAGCAAGTTATTAGGAAGACATATAGTGAGGGTGTCACACAAGGTCTACAGAGGGATATCGACAGGTTGAGTGAGTGGGCAAAAGTCCTGGCAGATGGAATACAATTTGGGGAAATGTGAGCTTATTCAATTTGACAGGAAGAATAGAGGAGCTGAATATTGTTTAAAAGGAGAAAGGCTGCAGAAAGGTACAGAAGAGAGGGAGTTCTCATTCACTAACCTCAACGAGTAATAGGGACCTCAACCAAGGTCAACGAGTAATAGGGAATTCAAATGAAATGTTAACCCTGCTTTCTCCCCACACATGCTGCCAGACCTGCTGAGTTTCTCCAGTAATTTATGTTTTTTTGTGACAGACAGACTGGCATTGGAGGCAGTCCAGAGAAGGTTCAATCAGCTGATCCTAGATGGGAAAGGGATTGTCCCATAGGGAGAGGATGAGCAGGTGGGCCCTGTACTCACTGGAGTTTCGAAGGATGAGAACCAGTCTTATTGAAACAGACAATGGTTCCGAGGGGACTTGACGAGGGGAATGGGGAAAAGCTGTTTCCCTTGTGGGACAGTCTGGGACCAGAATAAGGATGAATAAGCATCTCAGAGCAAGGGGTTGCCCAGTTAAGGCTGAGAATGAGGAGGAATTTCTTCTCCCTGAGGGGAGTGGACCTGTGCAATTCTTTCCCACAGAGAGCTGTCGAGGCTGGGTCATTCGGTATAGTCAAGGCTGAGACAGTCAGAGGGAAAAAGCAAGAAAGTTGAGGATTATCTCTGTTACTGTGCCCATTCCTCACCACCCTCACTATCACCTCAACATATCCCCTCACTCACCCTCACCCACTCAATTACCCCTCCCTCCTCGCCTCTGTGTTGCCTAACTCACTCACTCACTCACTCACTCCACATCCTTACCCCACCGGCACCAGCTCTATCTGCTGTGCCATCCACTCAGATCTCACTCAATCCCTCCATTCCCCTCAGTCTGGGAGAAAACAGTCCACAGTTAGGGGGGGGGGGGGGGGGAGAGAGAGAGAGAGAAAGAGAGAGAGAGAGAGAGAGAGAGAGAGAGAGAGAAAGAGAGTAAGGGGAGGGGATTGAGGACAACTGACATTTAGTTCCTTACTCCCTACTAGGAGAGGACCATGATTGAATCCCCTGACCGTGCCCATACCCTGGACTGAGATCAGTGGTTGCCCCAGACTCACTGTCCACGGCTCTCTGACTGAAGGGATTGGCCTTGGGTTGACTGAGCACTGTTTCCTTCCAGGTTCAGGACCCTACAATGGGAGAAATGGATGCAGTGTGTCCACCCCAAACACAACTGACCCAGGGTGTGAGTCTGACCCTGATATAGCACTGTGCTATCCAACAACACATCCACCCCCTTGATAGGATACTGTCAACAACAGAGTCAAGAGTAGAGTGCACGTCCAACGCCACTCACCTGCACACTGCCAACACCCTCCCCACAGACCCCACTGTCACCATCCCCACCCCCCGAGAACCCCAAAGGGAACATTACCCCTGCTCATGACTCCACCCCCATTCCCCCCACCATCACACCCACTCCAGTTACCGGCTCCGACCCCACTCCCAGCTCCACACCCACACCAGATCCCAGCTCCCGGCCCTGCCGAGTTTTCACCATCCCTCCAGACCTCCCACTCACTGAGGACGAACGATCAGTCCTCAGCAAAGGACTCACCTTCATCCCCCTCCGTCCACACATCAATGAATTTAATACACGCCGTGACATCGAACACTTCTTCCGTCGCCTCCGCCTCCGAGCTTACTTTCACAATCAGGACTCCCGCCCACCTTCCGAGGACCCCTTCGCCCACCTCCAACATACTGCATCCACCTGGACACCCCGCACTGGCCTAATACCTGCCCTCAACCTCTTCATTTCCAACTGCCACCGGGACATTAACCGCCTCAACCTGTCTACCTCCCTCCCCCACTCCAACCTCTCACCCTCACAACGCGCAGCCCTCCAATCCCTCTGCTCCAATCCCAACCTCACCATCAAGCCAGCAGATAAAGGGGGCGCAGTGGTAGTCTGGCGCACTGACCTCTACACCGCTGAAGCCAAACGCCAACTCGAGGACACCACTTCCTACTGCTCCCTCGACCATGACCCCACCCCCCATCACCAAACCATCATCTCCCAGACCATACAGAACCACATCACCTCAGGAGATCTCCCACCCACAGCTTCAAACCTCATAGTCCGGGAACCCCGCACTGCCCGGTTCTACCTCCTTCCCAAGATCCAACGGCCTGACCACCCTGGCCGACCCATTGTCTCAGCATGCTCCTGCCCCACTGAACTCATCTCTACCTACCTCGATACTGTCCTATCCCCCCTAGTCCAGGAACTCCCCACATACGTTCGAGACACCACCCACACCCTCCACCTCCTCCAAGACTTCCGTTTCCCTGGCCCCCAACGCCTCATCTTCACCATGGATATCCAATCCCTCTACACCTCAATCCGCCATGACCAGGGCCTCCAAGCCCTCCGTCTCTTCCTCTCCCGACGTCCCCAACAGTACCCTTCCACTGACACTCTCATTCGTTTGGCCGAACTGGTCCTCACCCTTAACAATTTCTCCTTTGAATCCTCCCACTTCCTCCAGACCAAAGGTGTAGCCATGGGCACACGTATGGGCCCCAGCTATGCCTGTCTCTTTGTTGGCTATGTAGAACAGTTGATCTTCCGTAATTACACCGGCACCACTCCCCACCTCTTCCTCCATGACATTGATGACTGCATTGGTGCCACCTCGTGCTCCCGCGAGGAGGTTGAGCAATTCATCAACTTCACCAACACATTCCACCCTGACCTTAAATTTACCTGGACTATCTCTGACACCTCGCTCCCCTTCCTGGACCTCTCCATCTCCATTAATGACGACCGACTTGACACTGACATTTTTTACAAACCCACCGACTCCCACAGCTACCTGGATTACACCTCTTCCCACCCTACCTCTTGCAAAAATGCCATCCCGTATTCCCAATTCCTCCGCCTCCACTGGATCTGCTCCCAGGAGGACCAGTTCCACCATAGGACACACCAGATGGCCTCCTTCTTTAGAGACCGCAATTTCCCTTCCCACACGGTTAAAGATGCCCTCCAACGCATCTCGTCCACATCCCGCACCTCCGCCCTCAGACCCCACCCCTCCAACCATAACAAGGACAGAACCCCCCCGGTCCTCACATTCCACGCTACCAACCTTCGCATCAATTGCATCATCCGCCGACATTTCCGCCACCTCCAAACAGACCCCACCACCAGGGGAGGGGTCAGATAGGGTAAGGTCAGACAGGGGAGGGGTCAGATAGGGTACGGTCAGATAGGGGAGGGGTCAGATAGGGTAAGGTCAGACAGGGGAGGGGTCAGATAGGGTAAGGTCAGATAGGGGAGGGGTCAGATAGGGTAAGGTCAGACAGGGGAGGGGTCAGATAGGGTAAGGTCAGATAGGGGAGGGGTCAGATAGGGTAAGGTCAGACAGGGGAGGGGTCAGATAGGGTAAGGTCAGATAGGGGAGGGGTCAGATAGGGTAAGGTCAGACAGGGGAGGGGTCAGATAGGGTAAGGTCAGATAGGGGAGGGGTCAGATAGGGTAAGGTCAGACAGGGGAGGGGTCAGATAGGGTAAGGTCAGATAGGGGAGGGGTCAGATAGGGTAAGGTCAGACAGGGGAGGGGTCAGATAGGGTAAGGTCAGATAGGGGAGGGGTCAGATAGGGTAAGGTCAGACAGGGGAGGGGTCAGATAGGGTAAGGTCAGATAGGGGAGGGGTCAGATAGGGTAAGGTCAGACAGGGGAGGGGTCAGATAGGGTAAGGTCGGACAAGGAAAAGGTCAGACAAGGGAAAGGTTAGATAGGATAAGGTCAGACAGGGGAGGGGTCAGATAGGATAAGATCAGACAAGGGAAAGGTCAGATAGGGTAAGGTCAGACAAGGGAAAGGTCAGATAGGGTACGGTCAGACAGGGGAGGGGTCAGATAGGGTAAGGTCAGACAGGGGAGGGGTCAGATAGGGTAAGGTCAGATAGGGTAAGGTCAGATAGGGGAGGGGTCAGATAGGGTAAGGTCAGACAAGGGAAAGGTCAGATAGGGTACGGTCAGACAGGGGAGGGGCCAGATAGGGTAAGGTCAGACAAGGGAAAGGTCAGATTATGTTAGGTCAGACAGGGGAGGGGTCAGATAGGGTAAGGTCAGACAAGGGAAAGGTCAGATAGGGTAAGCTCAGACAGTAGAGGGGTCAGATAGGATAAGGTCAGACAAGGAAATGGTCAGATAGGGTACGGTCAGACAGGGGAGCGGCCAGATAGGGTAAGGTCAGACAAGGGAAAGGTCAGATTAGGTAAGGTCAGACAGGGGAGGGGTCAGATAGGGTAAGGTCAGACAAGGGAAAGGTCAGATAGGGTAAGGTCAGACAAGGGAAAGGTCAGATAGGGTACGGTCAGACAGGGGAGGGGTCAGATAGGGTAAGGTCAGACAGGGGAGGGGTCAGATAGGGTAAGGTCAGATAGGGTAAGGTCAGATAGGGGAGGGGTCAGATAGGGTAAGGTCAGACAAGGGAAAGGTCAGATAGGGTACGGTTAGACAGGGGAGGGGCCAGATAGGGTAAGGTCAGACAAGGGAAAGGTCAGATAGGGTAAGGTCAGACAAGGGAAAGGTCAGATAGGGTACGGTCAGACAGGGGAGGGGTCAGATAGGGTAAGGTCAGACAGGGGAGGGGTCAGATAGGGTAAGGTCAGATAGGGGAGGGGTCAGATAGGGTAAGGTCAGACAAGGGAAAGGTCAGATAGGGTAAGGTCAGACAGGGAAGGGGTCAGATAGGGTAAGGTCAGACAAGGGAAAGGTCAGATTAGGTAAGGTCAGACAGGGGAGGGGTCAGATAGGGTAAGGTCAGATAGGGTAAGGTCAGACAGGGGAGGGGTCAGATAGGGTAAGGTCAGATAGGGTAAAGTCGGATAGGGTAAGGTCAGACAGGGGAGGGGTAAGATAGGGTAAGGTCAGACAAGGGAAAGGTCAGATAGGGTACGGTCAGACAGGGGAGGGGCCAGATAGGGTAAGGTCAGAGAAGGGAAAGGTCAGATTGGGTAAGGTCAGATAGGGGAGGGGTAAGATAGGGTAAGGTCAGACAAGGGAAAGGTCAGATTGGGTAAGGTCAGACAGGGGAGGGGTCAGATAGGATAAGGTCAGACAAGGGAAAGGTCAGATAGGGTAAGGTCAGACAAGGGAAAGGTCAGATAGGGTAAGGTCAGACAGGGGAGGGGTCAGATACGGTAAGGTCAGACAAGGGAAAGGTCAGATAGGGAAAGGTCAGACAGGGGAGGGGTAAGATAGGGTAAGGTCAGACAAGGGAAAGGTTAGATAGGGTAAGGTCAGACAGGGGAGGGGTCAGATAGGGTAAGGTCAGATAGGGGAGGGGTCAGATAGGGTAAGGTCAGACAGGGGAGGGGTCAGATAGGGTAAGGTCAGACAGGGGAGGGGTCAGATAGGGTAAGGTCAGATAGGGGAGGGGTCAGATAGGGTAAGGTCAGACAGGGGAGGGGTCAGATAGGGTAAGGTCAGATAGGGGAGGGGTCAGATAGGGTAAGGTCAGACAGGGGAGGGGTCAGATAGGGTAAGGTCAGATAGGGGAGGGGTCAGATAGGGTAAGGTCAGACAGGGGAGGGGTCAGATAGGGTAAGGTCGGACAAGGAAAAGGTCAGACAAGGGAAAGGTTAGATAGGATAAGGTCAGACAGGGGAGGGGTCAGATAGGGTAAGGTCAGACAAGGGAAAGGTCAGATAGGGTACGGTCAGACAGGGGAGGGGTCAGATAGGATAAGATCAGACAAGGGAAAGGTCAGATAGGGTAAGGTCAGACAAGGGAAAGGTCAGATAGGGTACGGTCAGACAGGGGAGGGGTCAGATAGGGTAAGGTCAGACAGGGGAGGGGTCAGATAGGGTAAGGTCAGATAGGGTAAGGTCAGATAGGGGAGGGGTCAGATAGGGTAAGGTCAGACAAGGGAAAGGTCAGATAGGGTACGGTCAGACAGGGGAGGGGCCAGATAGGGTAAGGTCAGACAAGGGAAAGGTCAGATTATGTTAGGTCAGACAGGGGAGGGGTCAGATAGGGTAAGGTCAGACAAGGGAAAGGTCAGATAGGGTAAGCTCAGACAGTAGAGGGGTCAGATAGGATAAGGTCAGACAAGGAAATGGTCAGATAGGGTACGGTCAGACAGGGGAGGGGCCAGATAGGGTAAGGTCAGACAAGGGAAAGGTCAGATTAGGTAAGGTCAGACAGGGGAGGGGTCAGATAGGGTAAGGTCAGACAAGGGAAAGGTCAGATAGGGTAAGCTTAGACAGTAGAGGTGTCAGATAGGATAAGGTCAGACAAGGGAAAGGTCAGATAGGGTAAGGTCAGACAAGGGAAAGGTCAGATAGGGTACGGTCAGACAGGGGAGGGGTCAGATAGGGTAAGGTCAGACAGGGGAGGGGTCAGATAGGGTAAGGTCAGATAGGGGAGGGGTCAGATAGGGTAAGGTCAGACAAGGGAAAGGTCAGATAGGGTAAGGTCAGACAGGGAAGGGGTCAGATAGGGTAAGGTCAGACAAGGGAAAGGTCAGATTAGGTAAGGTCAGACAGGGGAGGGGTCAGATAGGGTAAGGTCAGATAGGGTAAGGTCAGACAGGGGAGGGGTCAGATAGGGTAAGGTCAGATAGGGTAAAGTCGGATAGGGTAAGGTCAGACAGGGGAGGGGTAAGATAGGGTAAGGTCAGACAAGGGAAAGGTCAGATAGGGTAAGGTCAGATAGGGTAAAGTCGGATAGGGTAAGGTCAGACAGGGGAGGGGTCAGATAGGGTACGGTCAGACAGGGGAGGGGCCAGATAGGGTAAGGTCAGACAAGGGAAAGGTCAGATTAGGTAAGGTCAGACAGGGGAGGGGTCAGATAGGGTAAGGTCAGACAAGGGAAAGGTCAGATAGGGTAAGCTTAGACAGTAGAGGTGTCAGATAGGATAAGGTCAGACAAGGGAAAGGTCAGATAGGGTAAGGTCAGACAAGGGAAAGGTCAGATAGGGTACGGTCAGACAGGGGAGGGGTCAGATAGGGTAAGGTCAGACAGGGGAGGGGTCAGATAGGGTAAGGTCAGGTAGGGGAGGGGTAAGATAGGGTAAGGTCAGACAAGGGAAAGGTCAGATAGGGTAAGGTCAGGTAGGGGAGGGGTAAGATAGGGTAAGGTCAGACAGGGGAGGGGTCAGATAGGGTAAGGTCAGACAGGGGAGGGGTAAGATAGGGTAAGGTCAGACAAGGGAAAGGTCAGATTGGGTAAGGTCAGACAGGGGAGGGGTCAGATAGGATAAGGTCAGACAAGGGAAAGGTCAGATAGGGTAAGGTCAGACAAGGGAAAGGTCAGATAGGGTAAGGTCAGACAGGGGAGGGGTCAGATAGGGTAAGGTCAGACAGGGGAGGCGTCAGATAGGGTAAGGTCAGACAAGGAAAAGGTCAGATAGGGTAAGGTCAGATGGGGCGGGGTCAGATAGGGTAAGGTCAGATAAGGGAAAGGTCAGATAGGGTACGGTCAGACAGGGGAGGGGTCAGATAGGGTAAGGTCAGACAGGGGAGGGGTCAGATAGGGTAAGGTCAGACAAGGAAAAGGTCAGATAGGGTAAGGTCAGATGAGGAGGGTCAAATAGGGTAAGGTCAGACAGGGGAGGGGTTAGGTAGGGTAAGGTCAGACAGGGGAGGGTTCAGATAGGGTAAGGTCTGACAGGGGAAAGGTCAGATAGTGTAAGGTTAGATGGGGAGGAGTCAGATGGAGTAAGGTCAGACAGGGGAGGGGTCAGATAGGGTAAGGTCAGACAAGGGAAAGGTCAGACAAGGGAAAGGTCAGATAGGATAAGGTCAGACAGGGGAGGGGTCAGATAGGGTAAGGTCAGACAAGGGAAAGGTCAGATAGGGTAAGGTCAGACAAGGGAAAGGTCAGATAGGGAAAGGTCAGACAGGGGAGGGGTAAGATAGGGTAAGGTCAGACAAGGGAAAGGTTAGATAGGGTAAGGTCAGACAGGGGAGGGGTCAGATAGGGTAAGGTCAGACAAGGGAAAGGTCAGATAGGGAAAGGTCAGACAGGGGAGGGGTAAGATAGGGTAAGGTCAGACAAGGGAAAGGTCAGATAGGGTAAGGTCAGACAGGGGAGGGGTCAGATAGGGTAAGGTCAGACAAGGGAAAGGTCAGATAGGGAAAGGTCAGACAGGGGAGGGGTAAGATAGGGTAAGGTCAGACAAGGGAAAGGTCAGATAGGGAAAGGTCAGACAGGGGAGGGGTAAGATAGGGTAAGGTCAGACAAGGGAAAGGTTAGATAGGGTAAGGTCAGACAAGGGAAAGGTCAGATAGGTTAAGGTCAGACAAGGGAAAGGTCAGATAGAGGAAAGGTTAGATAGAGGAAAGGTCAGATAGGGTAAAGTCAGACATGGAGGGTCTTTTGGGGAAATGTCGGATAGGGTAAGCGGAGATGCTGTTAGAATCCAAGTAGGTGCAAGGTGAGTTAGTGCCAGGTATGGCAGCAGCTGGTTGTGAGGTGTTGCTCAGTCTGATCTGTGAGCTGGGAGCCTGCCCTGTACCAACATGTCTTGGTCATGCCATCAGAATGAGAGGTGCCAGCCTGCTGCAGAGAGCAGGGCTGAGCTACACAATGATCCTGTAGTGACTCGGAGATGTACCATGGCAGTGTGGAGAGGCTGCTGTTTGTGTAGGCCAGAGACTGTGAGTGTGTGGTGTATATACTCACCTATAGAGTGTGCCCTGAGATACTGCCGCACTGTCGGTGGGTCAGTGCTGAGGTAGTGCCGCACTGTCGGAGGGTCAGTGCTGAGGGAGTGTCGCACTGTCAGAGGGTCAGTGCTGAGGGAGTGCTGCACTGTCGGAGGGTCAGTGATGAGGGAGTGCCGCACTGTCAGAGGGTCAGTGATGAGGGAGTGCCGCACTGTTGGAGGGTCAGTGCTGAGGGAGTGTCGCACTGTCAGAGGGTCAGTGCTGAGGGAGTGCCGCACTGTCGGAGGGTCAGTGCTGAGGGAGTGCCGCACTGTCAGAGGGTCAGTGCTGAGGGAGTTCCGCACTGTCGGTGGGTCAGTGCTGAGGGAGTGTCGCACTGTCAGAGGGTTAGTGCTGAGGGAGTGCCGCTCTGTCGGAGGGTCAGTGCTGAGGGAGTGCCGCACTGTCGGAGGGTCAGTGATGAGGGAGTGCCGCACTGTCGGAGGGTCAGTGCTGAGGGAGTGCCGCTCTGTCGGAGGGTCAGTGCTGAGGGAGTGCCGCACTGTCAGAGGGTCAATATTGAGGGAGAGCCGCACTGTCGGAGGGTCAGTGCTGAGGGAGTGCCACACTGTCAGAGGGTTAGTGCTGAGGGAGTGCCGCTCTGTCGGAGGGTCAGTGCTGAGGGAGTTCCGCACTGTCGGAGGGTCAGTGATGAGGGAGTGCCGCACTGTCGGAGGGTCAGTGCTGAGGAAGTGCCGCACCGTCAGAGGGTTAGTGCTGAGGGAGTGCCGCTCTGTCGGAGGGTCAGTGATGAGGGAGTGCTGCACTGTCAGAGGGTCAGTGCTGAGGGAGTGCCGCACTGTCGGAGGGTCAGTGCTGAGGGAGTGTCGCACTGTCAGAGGGTCAGTGCTGAGGGAGTGCCGCACTGTCGGAGGGTCAGTGCTGAGGGAGTGTCGCACTGTCAGAGGGTCAGTACTGAAGGAGTGCTACATTATGGTATGTGTTGTGTGAGACTCTAAATTACACAACACCTTCTTACACCAGTGGATTTAGGATCTTCCCTGGTGCAATTTGATGGAGGAGCAATGGATTTCTCCCTCCACATGTCCTGGTCAATAATCTCCATAAATCACCATCAGTGAAAGGCACACTCTCTGTGGGATCTTGCTGTGTGCAAATTGGACAGCTTCTTTCATTCCAACAGCGCAGATATTTCCAAGTTCTGGTTTTGTTTGCCAGGTGTTTCAGGATGCTTCAGATTGTAAAGGGGGACCTGTGGAAATGACATTCCTTCCTCCATGCTTTAAGGAGCCAAGACAGGATTGTTCTCAGTCTGGCCTCACTGCACTTGGTCTCTGTGCTGTGGATGGGGCTGTGGGCTAATTGCAGATTTGGAGAGCTGTGTAAAGAGGGTTTGTACTCATTGCTGTGAGTCGGAATACCTGATGGAGGTGTGGGCTCCCTGTTGAAGTGTGAACCACATCAATCAGCAGCGTCAGGTAATTCCGTAAACAATTCCAAACAGCTAAAACATTTCCTATTGCCGCCCAGTGCTATTGAAGCTTCAATAAACAGAACCTTTACAAACACATCTATTTACATTTTTATGACAAACATTTCCTTTCTTCAAAGTTATAAATTGGTCATAACAGTGTTTGATATCACCTGTACCATCATTCAAAATTAAATTAGATTACAGTCTGTAACATTTCCCAAGGATCTTATATTCTACATACAGTATAAACCATCCCAAACCCCTCAATTAGATGCCAGTCTGTAACTCCCTCCCGGGAACTTGTCATTCTGTATATAAACCACCCTGAACCCCTCGATTAGATTCCAGTCTGTAATTCCCTTCCGGGTATCTGTTATTCTGTATATAAACCACCCTGAACCCCTTGATTAGATTCCAGTCTGTAATTCCCTCCCGGGTATTTGTTATTCTGTGTATGAACCACCCCGAACCCCTCGATTAGATTCCAGTCTGTAATTCCCTCCCGGGTATCTATTATTCTGTATATAAACTACCCCGAACTCCTCGATTAGATTCCAGTCTGTAACTCACTCCCCGGTATCTGTTATTCTGTATATAAACTACCCCGAACTCCTCGATTAGATTCCAGTCTGTAACTCACTCCTCGGTATCTGTTATTCTGTATATAAACCACCCTGAACCCCTTGATTAGATTCCAGTCTGTAATTCCCTTCCGGGTATCTGTTATTCTGTATATAAACCACCCTGAACCCCTCGATTAGATTCCAGTTTGTAATTCGCTCCCGGGTGTCTGTTATTCTGTATATAAACCACCCTGAACCCCTTGATTAGATTCCAGTCTGTAATTCCCTTCCGGGTATCTGTTATTCTGTATATAAACTACACCGAACCCCTCGATTAGATTCCAGTTTGTAATTCGCTCCCGGGTGTCTGTTATTCTGTATATAAACCACCCCAAACCCCTTGATTAGATTCCAGTCTGTAATTCCCTTCCAGGTATCTGTTATTCTGTATATAAACTACCCCGAACCCCTCGATTAGATTCCAGTCTGTAACTCACTCCCAGGTATCTGTTATTCTGTATATAAACCAACCCGAAGCCCTCGATTAAATTCCAGTTTGTCATTGACTCCTGGGTGAATATCATCCTCTCCCGATTATCTTTGTTCTATATGTAACCACTTCCCAACAACACCTTGTGCACCCTTCCTCTGTCCTTGCTGAGTCTGCTGTTTGTGGTTTATTTTAAATATACACCACGGTGACTTACTGACACTCAGCTGGTCCGTGAGGTTTACAGTTTGTAGTTTATTGGCTCTTTAACTGGTACAAATCCATTGCAACCATTTGTATGTTAGTTACCAACAAGATAAAGGTCTGAAGTGTTTTCTAATAACAGGCTCAGATACAGTCGATCCCTGAACACACTGAGACAACTTCCGGATTCTAATTGAGACAATGGATCCAGCAACCACACTGCAACGCAATGTATCGTCATGTTGCTAAGTGTAATGATCAGATAACAGTCAAATTCAACCGGAGGTTGAGCTGGGGTTGGGGGTGGTGGGGGCTGGGGGGAGGGGATTCACATCAAAGTGATTGAGATTTGAAAGGGTGTGGAGGGGGAAGAGAGAGTGACAGGTGACCGTGCTTTATGAATAAGGTAATTAGTTAAATTAATAAGGGGGAGAGATGTATCATTGTTGGAAAACAAAGAATTCTCAAAGTGAAAGAAGGAGGTTTGCAATGGAGGAAGTTACACAGTTCAGAGCAATGAAGGTGACAATAGGAATCATATACAGCAAGGCCAAGTCAAAAAGTGAGGGTTCTGGGGCTGATTGAGAGTTGGAGATTGAGTGCACCTTGAGGGATTTACCTTGTGGAGGGAATGGGAGCCGGAGGATGCAATATGGAGCCTCTGATCTTGTGTACAAATCAGTAGGGTCTCATCGCCCTGGCAACAACCCCCTCAGGTTCATTTAGAATCCCTTGGAGTTTCCTTGACAACCACCATTGCACATTTGTCAAAACCAAAGTAGTGGAAGATGGAAATTAAACCACACCTCTTTGCCAAACCTCAGGGATTTCTTATTTCAGGGTCAGTAGGTGTTGAAATCTTGGGAGACGTCACTTGGATCCCCGTCGTCAGCTGGGATGTTAATGTCGCAGCTTTAATCATCTTGCTCAGGAAGAGGGTGCACTTCTCCATCAATGAATAAACACCTCACACACTTTGTGTTGGCTCAACTTTGCTCTTTTCTTTCATTCTCCTCAAAGCTCTTCTTCGTAGGATCAGAGTAATCACATAGCAGAGATGGAGGCCATTCGGCCCATTCTTGGTGAAAGAGAATGAAGAGTTTCAGTAAACCTGGCTGAGCCGCCCTGAACCCAGCGAGTAGGATGGTGCATGAGTGTAGGTCACCCTTTGGGTTATTGGATTTTGGGATGTTGCCACCATTGGCCTTCATCGCTCACACTGATTCTGCAGAGGAGAGGCCAGTAAATCTTCTACTTTAAACTCCATGGGTTTTGGTACAACCAGTGTCCCTTGCTGAATCACATCAGGAGCCAGAGGAAAGCATTTCATAGAATCCCCATAGTGTGGGAGCAAGCCATTCGGCCTGAGACCATACTGACCCTCTGAAGAGCATCCCACCCAGACCTAATCCCTGTAACCCTGCACTTCCCACGGCCAATTCACCTGACCTGCACATCTTTGGATTGTGGGAGGAAACTGGAGCACCCGGAGGAAACCCACGCAGACACGGGGAGAATGTGCAAACTCTACACAGACAGTCGCCCGAGGCTGGAATCGAACCCAGGTCCCTGGTGCTGAGAGGTAGCAGGACTAAGCACTGAGCCACCGTGCCCATGATTTGAGAGTGACTGGAGTCACATACAGGCCCAGAGCAGCCTGTCCTCTCATGAGTGTACTGTTTTTCATTTGTGGATTAGTGGTGCTGGAAGAGCACAGCAGTTCAGGCAGCATCCAAGTAGCTTCGAAATGTTTACCTTGTTTTTCATTTGTGAAGAGTTCAACACATACCGTTTTAGTTTGAGCTCATATCACATCGCTGCCTGGACTAAACATTAAATTAATAATCACCGCTAAATTGGCAGGTGTTATTTAGAAAGAGTATGAAAAACCAATTGCATTTGTATAGTGACGATTCACAACTTTGCAATCAATAAAGTGGCTTTGAAGTGATGTCATTGCTGCACTGTAGCAAGCTCAGCAGCCAATCTGCAAAGAGTCAGCTCACACAAACAGCAACATAACAATGACAAGGGAACCTGTTAGTGGACAATTAAATATTGCTCAGGCAGCACTCCCCTGCGCTTCCAGGACTGGCTATGCAGTATTTCATTCCCACATGAAAGAGCAGATGGTTTATCCATACCCATCTGAAGGGTTTCTTATTATTTGCTAAGAGCATGTTGCAGGTAAAATCCAGCATTTATTGCCCGTCCCTAGTTGCCCCTTGTGAAGGTGGGGGGGTGAGCTGCCTTCTTGACCCGCTGCAGTCCATGTGCTGTAGGTTGACCCACAATGCCCCGAGGGAGGGAATTCCAGGATTCTGACCCAGTGACAGTGAAGGAACGGCGATATATTTCCAAGTCAGGATGGTGAGGGTCACGGAGGGGAACTTGCAGGGGATGGTGTTCCCATGTATCTGCTGCCCTTGTCCTTTTAGATGGAAGTGGTGGTGGGTTTGGAAGGTGCTGCCTGAGGGTCTTTGGTAAGTTTATGCAGTGCATCTTGTAGATGGTACACACTGCTGTTACTGAGCGTCGGTGGGGGAGGGAGTGGGTGTTTGTGGATGTGGGGCCAATCAAGTGGCTGCTTTGTCCTGGACAGTGTAAAGCTCCTTGAGTGTTGTTGGAGCTGCCCCCATCCAGGGCAAGTGGGGAGGATTCCATCACCCTCCTGACTTGTGCCTTGTAGATGGTGGACAGGCTTTGGGGAGTCCGGAGGGGGGTTACTCACCGCAGTATTCCAGCCTCTGGCCTGCTCTTGTAGGCACGGTGTTTATGTGGTGAGTCCAGTTGCGATTCTAGTCAATGGAAACCCCCAGGATGTTGATAGTGAGGGATTCAGTGATGGTAATACCTTTGCATGTCCAAGGGGTGGTGGTTCTTATTGGAGATTGTCATTGCCTGACATTTGTGGAGATCAAGTACCACTCATGAGTACAAACCTGGATATTGTCCAAATCTTGTTGCATTTGAACACGGACTGCTTCAGTATCTGAGGAGTCGTGAATAGTGCTGAACACTGTGCAATCATCACAGTATGATGGAGGGAAGGTCATTGACGAAGCAGCTGAAGATGGTTTGGTCTTGGACACTACCCTGAGGGACTCCTGCAGGGATGTCCTGGAGCTGAGATGACTAACCTCCAACAATCACAATCATCTTCCTATATGACAGGTATGACTCCAACCAGCAGAGAGTTTTCCTTCCTGATACCAGATAAAATGTAAAAAAATTCTCAGATAAAATGTAAAAAAACACACATCCCAGCTTCTTTAGATAGATTACATTCCTTACAGCGCGGAAACAGGCCCTTTGGCCCAACCAGTCCACACTGACCCTCCGAAGAGTAACCCACACAGACCCATTTCCCTCTGACGAACACAACAGGCAATTTAGCATGGCCGATTCACCTAACCCGCACATCTTTGGACTGTGGGAGGAAACCGGAGCATCCCCACGCAGACACGGGGAGAATGTGCAAACTCCACACAGACAGTCACCCAAGGCTGGAATCGAACCTGGGACCCTGGTTCAGTGAGGCAGCAGTGCTGACCACTGAGCCACTCTCTGTCTTCAGTGGATTCCATCAGTGGTCATGAAGGTTCTCCCTGGTCAATATTTACCTCTCAAACCACACTTGGATCTGTGTGATTTTATTTTTGTTTGATTATTTGAGGTGCTTTCATTGGTAAGCTCAGCATTTGTCGCTCATTTCCGAGCTGCCCTGAACTGAGGGGCTTGCTCGGCCATTTCAAAGACATTTAAAAGTCAACCACTTTGCATCACAAACCTCAGCAGTTTTCCTTCCCTGAAGGACTTTGCACAAAAATTAGGAGCAGGAGTAAACCATTCCGACTCTTGTGTATATTCCACCATTTAACAACTTCATGGTTCATCTGACTGTAACCTCAAACCCACATTCCTGCCTTTCCCAATAATCTCTTACCCCTTTGCTGAATCCAGTTCTGCTTTTGAAATATTGCAAGACCCTGCTTCCAATTCTTTGTTAGGGACAGAGTTCCAAAGAATCTCAACTTTACAAGCGAAAAACATTCTCCTCATCTCTCTTTTAAATGACTGACCCCTGATGTGTAAACAAAGACCCCTAGTTCGAGATTCTCCCTCATCCTCTCCACATCATCCCTATTGAGACCCTCTCGGGATCTTATCTGTTTCAATCAAGTCACCTCACACTCTTGTACACCTCAGTGGATACAAACACAGCCCACCCAATCTTTCCTCTGGTATTCAGTGGGTAAACCCTTCCCTGAAGAGAAAGTGAGGACGACAGATGCTGGAGATTAGAGTCAAAACGTTGTGGTGCTGGAAAAGCACAGCCAGTCAGGCAGCATCCAAGGAGCCGGAGAGTCGACGTTTTGGGCATACGTGCCATTCCTGGTGAAGAGCTTATGCCCAAACCGTCGACTCTCCTGCTCCTTGGATGCTGCCTGACTGGCTGTGCTTTTCCAGCACCACGCTTTTTAAACCCTTCCCTGGACTGATCCAGCCTTAGCCCTTCCTTAAATAAGATGACCAACACTGCACACAGTAATATAATTTTTAAAATGGCAAATTACTGCGGTTGCTGAAAATCTGAACAGACACAGAGAATGCTGGAGAAACTCAGCAGCTGTGTTAGCATCTGTGGACAGAGAAAGACAGTGTTAATGTTCCGAGTCCTTAACAACACTTCCCCAGAATCATACACTGTACATATTACTCCAGATGTGGTCTCACTAACTGTTTGGATAACTGAAACATGACCACCCTACTCTTGCTTTCAATTGCCATTGCAAAAAATGATACTATTAGAGTCATGAAGTCATAGACATGTACAGCACAGAAACAGCCCCTCAGCCCAGCTTGTCCATGCTGAGCAGATATCTTAAACTAATCTAGTTTAAGAGGAAAAGAATTCTACTCAACATAACCACATAAAAGGTTTTCAGGAGAGGCCAGAGAGAAACATAGAAAATAGAAGCAGGTGAGGCCATTCAGCCCCTCCTGCACCATTCATAGCGACATAGAAATACACAGCACAGAAACAGATCTTTTGGTTCACCTCATCCACGCCAACCAGATATCCTAAATTAATCAGGTCTCATTTGCCAGCATTTGGCCCATATCCTTCCAATCCCTTCCTATGTACCCATCCAGCTGCCTTTTAAATGTAATAATTGTACCAGCCTCCACCACTTCCTCTGGCAGCTCATTCCATACACGTACCACCCTCTGCGTGAAAAAGTTGCCCCTTAGGCCTCTTTTATATCTTTCCCCTCTCACCCTAAACCTATGCCCTCTAGTTCTGAACTCTCCCATCCCAGGGAAAAGACCTTGCCCCTCATAATTTTATAAATCTCTATCAGGTCACCCCTCAGCCTCCGACGCTCCAGGGAAACAGCTCCAGCCTATTCAGCCTCTCCCTGTAGCTCAAACCCTCCAACCCTGGCAACATCCTTTTAAATCTTTTCTGAACCCTTTCAGGTTTCACAACATCCTTCCGATAGGAAGGAGACCAGAATTGCACGTAATATTCCAACAGTGGGCTAACCAAACCTTAATGACTCTTCTTCAGAAATATATACTGTATGTATTACTCCAGATGTGGTCTCACCAATGCCCAGTATAGATGAAACAAAACCTCCCTATTCTTGCTTTTAATTCTCATCGCAAAAAATGATACTATTCTATGAGCTTTCCTGATTACTTACTGTACGTGCACACTAACCTTCTGTGATCCTTACTCAGGTCCGTCTGCATCCTAGAGCTCTCGAGTCTCTCACTATTTCGATAATATGCAGCTTTTTTCATTTTTCTTGAGAGAATGGATCATTTTATAGCAGAGAGCCAGATGAGATGTTACCAGCAATTAAGTTGTGAGAGTCACAATTACTGAGAACGGCTTTAAATTCGATCTTTATTCAATGAATTTAAATGTGACCACCTCCTGCAGTGGGATCTGAATCTGTTCCACAAAGCATTAGCCTGGGTCACCAGTTTACTAACATCACCATCTCTTCTGTTATCACTTACACATTGCTGTTTGTGTGAGCTTGCTATGTCCTCCATCGCCATAATGTTAACTCCTGACAAATATTTCATTGGCTGTAAAACACTTTCAGACATGTTGAGGTTGCGTAAATTGAACATTAATCGTTCAACACAATTTTAAGACTTCTTTTTAGATTATTAATGATGTGATCCTGGTAATGAAGAAGAGGACAACCCTTTAAGATACTGAACCATCGTCACTGATGAAGGGGTGTTCACTACTGAAGGTCAGTGGGTATGGTTTGGGATTAAAACAGTGTCATAGTCTCAAAGCTGGAGCTGATGGGACTCAGTCCTGACCCTCTCTGGATTCCTGTGGACTGGGTGTTGTGTCCCCTCTGGTATCTGTTAGTTGGACAGTAAATGCCAATGACATTTTATGGGATTGTCCAGCAATCAGGCTGTTCAGCCCATCAGCTCAGCGCCAGTGTTGGTTTCTGCATGAGCCACTCTGTCTGATCACACTCTCCTACTCACTCTCCATAACTTGAATTATACGGAGAGGATGGATAGGCTGGGGCTGTTTTCCCTGGAGCGTTGGAGGCTGAGGGGTGACCTTATAGAGATTTATAAAATCATGAGGGGCATAAATAAAGTAAATGGCAGGTGTCTTTCCCCACGGGTGGGGAATGTCAAGACTGGGGCATGTACTTTTAAGATGAGAGGAGAAAGATTTAAAAAAAGACATGAGGATAATTTTCTTTTACACAGAGAGTGGAGTGAACATCCTGAAGAAATGGTGGATGAGAGTACAGTTGCAATGTTTAAAAGACATTTGGATAAGTACATGAACAGGAAAGGTTTGGAGGCAAATGGGCCAAGTGCAGGCAGGTGGGACTAGCTTTGACAAAGGGTCAGTTAGACTTGAAATGTCAGCTCTGTTCTTTCCTTACAGATGCTGCCAGACCTGCTGAGATTTTCCAGCATTTTCTCTTTTGGTTAGGGACTAGTTTAGTTTGGGATTATGGGCAGCATGGACTGGTTGGACCGAAGGGTCTGTTTCTGAGCTGTAGGACTCTATGACTCAATAACTTTTAAAATCCCACTGGCTCTAGCCACAGTGTTTACTTTCTGTAATCTTGACAATCCTAGCCAGTCTGGATGATCTATACTGATAATATTTTATCTGGAAAGTCTTGATGACGTCACCAGGAGTAATGGTTTGGTTGGTAATGGACAGTGACGTACACTTAATGCTGAATCACAAATGACTCAGTGTCTGTTTTTGTTAAGACCCAGGGCACTTTCAAACTTTAATAACCTTAACTTGATAGGAGCAAAGCACAATTGGCTCAAAAGCACAAATTGTAAAGATTGTGCTGTTAATGTTGCTTTAAAGTTATTTTCATTTTGTTTCAGATGCTAAAACTGACTGAGAATGGGCACCACAGAAGAAAAGGTGAACTGTGTGGAAGGACAGAACTGAAGTCAGAAAGCTAGTGTTAACATTAAAAAGTTTTCCAAATTATGCTTAATGGTATTTATAACTTGCCTCTACCTCATATATTAAACGTCATCATAAAGTTTAAATATTCACAAGGTGGCTAGTTTTGACCAGTATTGACCTGACAGTCTGAAAATCCTTCTTTGTAAACCTTGATGAGTAAGGTACCTACATATCTATATGGTACCATGTCCCTATACAATAAGACATATATGGACTACTGAGCTTGTCTATAGCAATGTATACGCACATATGAGGTGGTGCTGAGGAGATGATGACATCACAGCAATGACTAGGATAAAGGACTGACACAACATCGAGGGCTGAAGTGATTTACTGCTCTATGTTCTACGTTCTATGAGACTGGACCAGTAATGCAGAATTCAAGAATAATGTTCTGGGTCATGGGTTCAAATCCCATCCTGACAGATGGTGAAATTCAAATTCAATAAAATATCTGGAATAAAAAGTCACTCTAATGGTGACCACTGTCACAAAAAAACCATCTGGTTCACTAATGTTCTTCAGGGAGGGAAATCTGCTGTCCATACCTGGTCTGGCCTACATGTGACTCCAGGCAAAAGTGGGTACTGCAGATTCTGGAAATCAGAGTCTAGATTAGAGTGGTGCTGGAAAAGCACAGCAGGTCAGGCAGCATCCGAGGAGCAGGAAAATCGATGTCTCGGGCAAAAGCCCTTCATCAGGATGTCCGAAACATTAACTCGCTGGCTCCTCAGATACTGCCTGACCTGCTGCGCTTTTCCAGCACCACACTTTTCAACTCTGACAGTCCAGCATCTGCAGTCCTCACTTTCTCCTAAGGATGTTTGTTCAAGAAAGAGATAGACTTTTTTTTAGATTTTACAGGCATCGAAGGGTTTGGGGAGAAAGTGGGAATACAGCATTGAGACAGAGAATCAGTCGTGAGCATGTTCAACAGCAGAAGAGACTCGAGGGGCTGAATGGCCTACTCCTCCTCTTAGTTTCTGTGTAAACTGTCATGTGACAAGTGACCAGCCAGTCAGTTGCTGTTATGTTGTTGACTGTGGGCGGAATGTCGCTGAAATCTCGAAGAGTCACCAGCCGAGGGGACAGACAGGATGAGGGGTGAGAACACCTCTGACCCTTCAGCCCTCCCTTGGCACTGCAATTGTGTCATCATCAACTTCATGCTCTGCTCTCTGGACTGGAGCTTGACCACCCGCCCCCATCCCCCTTCCCTCCATAACATTGCGATTCTGAAGGTAATCACTTTAAGTCCTTTTGAAAGGCCAGTGACATTCTGTTTGATAACAGACGTAATCTATCAGGGTAATGAAGATTATATCCTGTGCAATAGAGCCTCATGTATAAAGATGAATAATTCAGGGTTGCTTTCTCCACACTGACACTGACAATCTGCTGAGGTACAGCTTACATCTGCCGATGGGTCACACAGAGGATCCCTGGTCAGGCAGAGATTCAGAAATCCGAATGGAATAGAATTATCGAGTCTTAAAGCCCAGACGAGGGCCATTTGATCCATTGCAACTGCACCAGCTCTTCAAAAAAAGCTTTAGATAATGCACTCCAGTTTAAAAGACTGACAGCATCCTCTGTGATTAGTCTAGTTGCTGGGTTTGGAGGGGGCCAGTACCGCTATCCCGGTAAATAAGGGTTTTCATTTTTCCAGGACCCAAAGGATTTTTTTTTGTTGCATATTCTGTGTAGGTTTAAGGAAGAGAGAGAGTAAAATCAAGTGACAGGGAGATCGAGGCCAGGAATTTCAGAGCACAGTTTAGGCACACTTACCACAGGCAGTAAAATTAGGGATTCACAAGAGGTCAGAGGTCACAAAGGATCGTGGGGATGGGGGCGGTTTCAGGGATGGGGAGGGACAAAATCATGGAGCAATTTGGAAACAAGGATTAGACTTCCGGAAACAAGATGTTATTTAAGTGAAAGCTGGTGAGCGAAGGTCAATGAGACAAGGGCCTGGGTAGCAGAACTTCGGAGGACCCCAAGTTGATGGGGGATAGATGTGGGATTCCAGACAACAGTGCATTCGAATTGTCATCAAGGGGTAGTGACGGCATACCTGAAGATTTCAGCAGCAGACGAACTGAGATGGCGATGAAGTCAAGTCAGATGACAGTGTTGGATATGAGCAATTTTAATCATCACATTGATATTAGATTAGATTAGATTACTTACAGTGTGGAAACAGGCCCTTCGGCCCAACAAGTCCACACCGCCCCGCCGAAGTGCAACCCACCCATACCCCTACATCTACCCCTTACCTAACACTACAGGCAATTTAACATGGCCAATTCACCTGACTTGCACATCTTTGGACTGTGGGAGGAAACTGGAGCACCCGGAGGAAACCCACGCAGACACGGGGAGAACGTGCAAACTCCACACAGACCGTCGCCTGAGTCAGGAATTGAACCCGGGTCTCTGGCGCCGTGAGGCAGCAGTGCTAACCACTGTGCCACCGTGCCGCCCACATATTGTTGGGAAGTTTATAAAAAAGGGTCACAGGGTTGGGGAATAATTTTTTCTCTCAGAGAGTTATGAATGTTTGGAATTCTCTTCCTCAAAAAGCAGTGGTTGCAGACTCTTGAAAGATGTTTAAGGCAAGAGGTGAATAGATTCTTGATTATTATAAGACCATAAGATATAGGAGACATTTTGGTCGGCATGGACCAGTTTGGGCCTGTCTCCGTGCTGTAGAATTCTATAATTAGACCATTCAGCCCACCATTTGATCGTGACTGATCAGGTTATCACTCATTCTTTTAAAAACCAACAAGTATGGGCTCAACCTTCTCGTTAGGTAGATTCCCCATTTCCAGCATTAGCCTATTGCTGCCCATAGAGAAAGCAAACCACTAGCGTTACCTGGCTAACATCTGACCTCAAACCCTTGAGATGCCAAGGTTCACTCTTAAATATGTTGGACTCTGACATAGCCTGGCAAGCCACTCAGTTCGAGGGCAACCATGAAAGGGCAACAAATGCTGGTCTTGCCCGTGATGCCCACATCACATGAAAAAATAAAGAAGAGAATATCTTCAGAATATCATTTGAAGATAAGGCATGATATTGTGTGCAGTTTTGATCACCACACTACCAGAAGGATGCGAAAACTTTAGAGACAGAGTGCAGACAAGGCTTCCCAGGATGTAGCCTAGTCGCGAAAGCACTGGCTATGGGGGAAGGTTAAAAAGCCTAGGATTGTTTTCACTGGAAAGACAGCAGCTGAGAGGAGACCTGATAGAGGTCTACACAATTATGACAGGCATAGACAGGGTGGATAGTCAGAGGCCTTTCCCCAGGGTTGACGTTTCAATTACAAGGGGGCACACATTCAAGGTGAGGGAGGGAAACTGTAAGGGAGATGTGCGAGGGAAGTATTTCACTCAGAGAGCAGTAGGAGCCTGGAACGCACTGCCAGTAAAGGTGGTGGAAACAGGCATGTTGGTGACATTGAAGAGGCGTCTGGATGGTTACAGGAATAGGGAGGGAATAGAGGGATATGAGCTGAAAATGTGTTGCTGGAAAAGCACAGCAGGTCAGGCAGCATCCGAGGAGCAGGAGAATCGACGTTTCGGGCATGAGCCCTTCTTCAGGAATCCTGTATTCCTGAAGAAGGGCTCATGTCTGAAACGTCGATTCTCCTGCTCCTCGGATGCTGCCTGACCTGCTGCGCTTTTCCAGCAACACATTTTCAGCTGTTAATCCAGAGACCCAGGTAATGTTCTGGGGACCTGGGTTTGAATCCCACCCCAGCAGATGGTGGAATTTGATTAGATTAGATTCCCTACAGAATGCAAATAGGCCCTTCAGCCCAACAAGTCCACACCAACCCAACGAAGAGTAACCTACCCCTGACAAATGCACCTAACACCAAGGGCAATTTAGCACAGTCAATTCACCTGACCTGCACATCTTTGGACTGTGGGTGGAAACCGGAGCACCCGGAGGAAACCCACACAGACACGGGGAGTATATGCAAACTTCACACAAACAGTCGCTTGAGGCTGGAATCGAACCCGGGTCCCGGGTGCTGTGAGGCAGCAGTGCTAACCACTGGGCCACCGTGCCGCCCCTTTGAATTAAAAAAGTCTGAAATTAATAATCTAATGATGACTGTGAAGCACTTGCCAGATTGTTGGCTCACTGTTCCCTTTAGGGAAGGAGACTGCCATCTTTACCTGGTCAGGCCTACATGTGACTCCAGACAAACAGCAGTGTGGGTGACTCTTAACTGCCCTCTGGGTAATTAGGGATGGGCAATAAATGATGGCCTGGCCAGTGATGCCCTTGTACCATGATTAATATTTTAAAAATGGTACTGACATGATAGGCTGAATTACCTTCTTCTACAAACTGTGAAAACCCCATCTGGTTCACCCCAATGTCCTCAAGGGAAAGAAATGCGCTCTTCTTGCCCAGTGATGTCTGCCCGTGACTCTTAACTGCTGCCAAACGGACTGCAGCAGTTCAAGAAAGCAGCCACTGCCTTCTCACGAGTAATTAGGGGGATGAGCAATAAATGCTGGCTCTGTCAGCTACGGCCATATCCTTTGAATAACTTCTTAAAAAATAATCTCTAATTTCATTGAAGAGGGAGATTGTGATGTGATTATCAATATCAGGAATATAATGATCGTGGTATTAAAAAAAAATTTGTTAAGGGGATGTGGACACTGCTGGCTGGGCCAGCGTTTATTGTTTATCCCTGATTACCTGTGAGGTGATGGTGGTGAACTGCCTCCTTGAATTGCTGCAATGATGTTACAGAGGGAGTTTCTGGGAGTTTTACCCAGCCATTCCAAAATCTGAAGTCACATGCCACCAGATTATAATCCAACAGGTTTATTTGGATGCATCATCTGATTCACACAACCACCTGATGAAGGAGCAGTGCTCTGAAAGCTAGTGCTTCCAAATAAACCTGTTGGATTATAACCTGGTGCAATGTGAATTTTAACTTTATAACCTGGTGTAGTGTCATTTTAAACTTTATAACCTGGGGCAGTGTGATTTTTAACTTTATAACCTGGTGTAGTGTCATTTTTAACTTTATAACCTGGCGCAGTGTGATTTTTAACTTTATAACCTGGTGTAGTGTCATTTTAAACTTTATAACCTGGGGCAGTGTGATTTTTAACTTTATAACCTGGTGTAGTGTCATTTTAAACTTTATAACCTGGGGCAGTGTGATTTTTAACTTTATAACCTGGTGTAGTGTCATTTTTAACTTTATAACCTGGCGCAATGTGATTTTTAACTTTATAACCTGGTGTAGTGTCATTTTTAAGTCTGAGTCCTGTTTACAAACTTTAAAAGCTGCTGGAAGCAGAGGGCTCCAATCAGAGACTCTGCCCAAACAGCACCCATTGCCTCTGCCTTTGAACACATCCCAGGCTCACACTGCAAAAGTGCGCACGCGCAGGACACCAGCTTCTGATTGGTGGAGAGGTGCGGTTCGAGGACGCTGATTGGCTGACCTGGTCGGAGGAGCGCCTCTCCCATTGGATGGCCTCGAGCCGGTCACCGATTGGCTTTTGCAGGCAGCAGGGGGTGGGCTGGTGGCGCGGAGTCAGATCGCCCCCTCCCGGACACCCCCCTGAGAGACCCCCAGAGACCCCCAGACACACTCCCTCAGAGACCCCCAGACACACTCCCTCAGAGACCCCCTCCCGGACACCCCCCTGAGAGACCCCCAGACACACTCCCTCAGAGACCCCCTCCCGGACACCCCCCTGAGAGACCCCCAGACACACTCCCTCAGAGACCCCCAGACACACTCCCTCAGAGACCCCCTCCCGGACACCCCCCTGAGAGACCCCCAGACACACTCCCTCAGAGACCCCCTCCCGGACACCCCCCTGAGAGACCCCCAGACACACTCCCTCAGAGACCCCCAGACACACTCCCTCAGAGACCCCCTCCCGGACACCCCCCTGAGAGACCCCCAGACACACTCCCTCAGGGACCCCCTCCCGGACACCCCCCTGAGAGACCCCCAGACACACTCCCTCAGAGACCCCCTCCCCAGACACACTCCCTCAGAGACCCCCTCCCCCAGACACACTCCCTCAGGGACCCCCTCCCGGACACCCCCCTGAGAGACCCCCTCCCCCAGACACACTCCCTCAGAGACCCCCTCCCGGACACCCCCCTTCAGAGACCCCCAGACACACTCCCTCAGAGACCCCCTCCCCCAGACACACTCCCTCAGAGACCCCCTCCCGGACACCCCCCTTCAGAGACCCCCAGACACACTCCCTCAGAGACACTCCCTCAGAGAACCCCCTCCCCAGACACACTCCCTCAGAGACCCCCAGACACACTCCCTCAGAGACACTCCCTCAGAGAACCCCCTCCCCAGACACACTCCCTCAGAGACCCCCTCCCCCAGACACACTCCCTCAGAGACCCCCTCCCGGACACCCCCCTTCAGAGACCCCCAGACACACTCCCTCAGAGAACCCCCTCCCCAGACACACTCCCTCAGAGACCCCCTCCCCAGACACACTCCCTCAGAGACCCCCTCCCGGACACCCCCCCTCAGAGACCCCCAGACACTCTCCCTCAGAGACACTCCCTCAGAGAATCCCCTCCCCAGACACACTCCCTCAGAGACCCCCTCCCCAGACACACTCCCTCAGAGACCCCCTCCCCCAGACACACTCCCTCAGAGACCCCCTCCCCCAGACACACTCCCTCAGAGACCCCCTCCCGGACACCCCCCTCAGAGACCCCCAGACACACTCCCTGAGAGACCCCCCAGACACACTCCCTGAGAGACACTCCCTCAGAGACCCCCCAGACACACTCCCTCAGAGAACCCCTCCCCCAGACACCCCCCAGACACACTCCCTCAGAGACCCTCCCGAGACACCCTCCCTCAGAGACCCCCAGACACACTCCCTCAGAGAACCCCTCCCGCCACCCCCACAGAGACCCCCAAACACACTCCCTCAGAGAACCCCTCCCCCAGACACCCCCCTCAGAGACCCCCCAGACACACTCCCTCAGAGACCCCCCCGAGACACCCTCCCTCAGAGACCCCCAGACACACTCCCTCAGAGAACCCCTCCCGCCACCCCCCTCAGAGACCCCCAGACACACTCCCTCAGAGACCCCCCCGAGACACCCTCCCTCAGAGACCCCCAGACACACTCCCTCAGAGAACCCCTCCCGCCACCCCCCTCAGAGACCCCCAGACACACTCCCTCAGAGAACCCCTCCCCCCGACACACTTCCTCAGAGACCCCCAGACACCCCCCTCAGTGATTCCCTCAGAGACCCTCATCTCTCATTGTCCACCCGGACCCCCTACCTCAGGGACACCCTCCCCCCGACACCACCCTCAGAGACCCCCAGACACACTCCCTCAGAGACCTCCAGACACCCCCCATCTCCCATTGCCCACCCTGACCCTTCAGACACCCCCGTGTGAGAGATTCCCCCCAATCCCCTCTTTAAACCCACTTTAATTCCCCCTCAATCCCCTCTTTAAACCCACTTTAATGCCCCCCTCAATCCCCTCTTGAATTCCCCCTCAATCCCCTCTTTAAATCCCCTTTAATTCCCCCCCTCAATCCCCTCTTTAAACCCATTTTAATTTCCCCCAATCCCTTCTTTAAACCCACTTTAATTCCCCCATCCCCTCTTTAAACCCACTTTAATTCCCCCCTCAATCCCCTCTTTAAACCCACTTTAATTCCCCCCTCAATCCCCTCTTTAAACCCACTTTAATTCCCCCAATCCCTTCTTTAAACCCACTTTAATTCCCCCCTCAATCCCCTCTTTAAACCCACTTTAATTCCCCCAATCCCTTCTTTAAACCCACTTTAATTCCCCCCTCAATCCCCTCTTTAAACCCACTTTAATGCCCTAAAAGCAGCTGCCTCGCCCCCTCAGTCAAAGACTCCAATGATATTTCCCTCAGTCAGTGCAACAAGAGCTGTGCCCTCTCCCAGGAGCTGAAAGAGAGAGAGAGAGAGAGGGAGAGACTCAGTCAGTCCTATTGCTTCTGATATTCTGCACCCACCCATATCCCACCCCTTTCTCAGACACAGCCAGCACTTACACCAAGACAGCCCTACACACATACACACTCATTTTGCCTTTTACTATATCAAAAGAAACCCCATTATAGGTAAGGGGAAAAGGCAGGAAAAGTAGACCACACAAATATAACCTTAGTCCTTTGGAGTCGTTGCACTGCAAAAGGAAGGAAAAGAACAGCCAGTGTGAATCCTACAGTTGCTGGTGGAAGATTTATTGAAAAAGCGAGCAACAAGAAGAGCGAAGGCATGCTGGATTTTAAAGGGATCTATCACCTTATGGTTGTAGGTGCGGTGCTGTCAACTTTTTGCATTCAGGTATGCAATAAAATAATCCACATTAGGCATTGCATTTCTGATTTATATTTTCATTTTTTCTCTCTCTCTCTCTCTCTCTTCCAACCCCTTCCAGCTTCTCTCTCTCTCTCTCTCTCCGGGGTGTGCATCACTGTCTTTCTTCAATGTTTTGCTTCTCTTCTTCTCTTTGCATTTAGATTTATTTTCTGTTTGTGTTTTTATTTTCAGGCGTCTTTTGCAACGGGCTATTTCCAGATCAGGTTTAACTCGGTGCAGAACGTTAACGGCGAGTTGGAGAATGGGGATTGTTGTGACGGACCTCGGAATCCTCTGGATCGAAAATGCACTCGGGACCAGTGTGATACCTATTTTAGACTCTGCCTGAAGGAGTACCAAGCCCGCATTACCACCACAGGAGTCTGCACTTTCGGCAGTGGATCAACCCCTGTCCTGGGCAAAAACACCTTCTCCCTCCCGGATAAAAACACAGCAGGGAGCATTGTTATCCCCTTCCTATTTGCCTGGCCGGTAAGTGACTTTGTTCCACTCCAGCCGACCTTCTCATTTCTCTCCCCAATCCTGACCAGGCGATTTCTGGTTTTCTCTAAGGGACTTTTAAATGTTGCATTGGGCGAGAGAGATCCATTTCACGAATTGCTGATCGGGGGTGGGGGAAAAGAATTTAAACTGACCCCTCAAAAATAAAACGCACTCATTGGGGGTGAATAATCCCCCCTCTTATATTTCTTAAAAACAGGGAACTCCTTTCTCAATCCCAACAAAATAAAATACATTAAAAGCACCTACTTCAAACAATTACCCACCAACACAGCTGTCTCTCTCTCTCTCTCTCTGTCTGTCTGTGTCTGTGTCTCTCCCTCTCCCTCTCTCTCTCTGTGTCTGTGTGTGTGTCTCTCTCTCTCTCTCTCTGTCTGTCTGTCTGTCTGTAGGCTGAATTGCATGTTATTGATCCTAAAAAACCTTCCAGTAACCTTGCACTGCGGGGGGAGAGGAGCAGGGAATGCGGAATTAGCTCCCTCCCACCCAACGGGGATTTTAAAATTACAAGCTTACCCCCCTGGTGAATCAGCTCTGATCTCCAGCATCTGCAGTCCTCACTTTCTCCCCCTGGTGAATCACCAGGCTGACATTCTGCCCGTTTTTATTATAAGCGGCTGTGTTTTGATTTTCTCCCCCCCCCCCATGTGTTTCAGATTTTGTTTATAAATATCTAATATTCCTGTGTGATGTAAAGCCGGTCATCTTGCTACTTGTTGTTTGTTTTATTTTGGAAACGTTTCCCCCCCCCGACCCATCTTGTCATGGTCAGAGCCCCGAAAGGGGTGGCGATGATGGGTGACGGGGCAAAGTTCCTGGCAAAGACGCCCAAACTGCAGTTGCCTGGCGCCTTTATCAGGTGTTTCACAAAAAACCCGCCCTCAGGTTCACAGTAACTGGCTCGTGGAGCGTGTCCAGGCACTGATTTCACTCACTTCTCCCCCCAGCCCCCACCCCCACCCCCACTAAAGCATTAACACCCCCATCTAGTCCCAAACAGAACATTAACCCCCTCCCCAAACTATTCCATAACAGAGAACATTAACGCCATCCCAATCTATTCCTAACAGAGAACATTAGACAATAGGTGCAGGAGTAGACCATTCTGCCCTTCCAGTCTGCACCACCATTCAATATGATCATGGCTGATCATTCCTAATCAGTATCCTGTTCCTGCCTTATCTCCATAACCCTTGATTCCACTATCTTTGAGAGCTCTATCCAACTCTTTCTTAAATGAATCCAGAGACTGGGCCTCCACTGCCCTCTGGGGCAGAGCATTCCACACAGCCACCACTCTCTGGGTGAAGAAGTTTCTCCCCATCTCTGTCCTAAATGGTCCTAAATTAACCCCCTCCCCAATCTAGTCCCTAACAGCGAACATTAACCCCCCCCTCCCCAATCTAGTCCCTAACAGAGAACACTGTCCATGGGATGTGTTTTGCTGCCACGGGGTTTATTGGGTTGGGGTTGGGTGTTGGGACAGGGGTGGTGGGAAAGTTACATTTGTGTTTGTGGGGTTGGAAGCCAGTTACTTGGAGAGGGAGTCCGTGTTATTTCAGTGACGCAGACTTTGAGGAATATTACGGGGATGGGGACGTGGAGGGACAGTGTCTAAATCTTGGCGAGGTGTGGGGGGGGTGTGGGTGGGTGGGGAAGTGATGGTTATTGTGGGGGGTGGGCCAGTCCCCGGACGTGGGAGCTGATGTTTATGGGGAGTGGGACATCACTATTGATGATTTGGGTTGGGGGTCAATCCTGAATTAGTGGGGGGAGTGGGTGCAGATGGGATTTTGGGGTGGGGGGGGAATGGTGTGCTGACAAAACTCAGGATGGTGCATCGAGGTGTGTGTAAGTGAGTGGGGTGGGGGATGTGTAAGTGAGTGGGGTGGGGGATGTGTAAGTGAGTGGGGTGGGGGGGTGAGTAAGTGAGTGGGGTGGGGGGCTGAGTGGGTGGGGGTGGGGGAGTGAGTGAGTGGGTGGGGTGGGGGGTGTGAGTGAGTGGGTGGGGTGGGGGGGGTGAGTGAGTGAGTGGGGTGGGGGGGGTGAGTGAGTGAGTGGGGTGGGGGGGTGAGTGAGTGAGTGGGGTGGGGGGGGGTGAGTGAGTGAGTGGGGTGGGGGGGGTGAGTGAGTG